>NC_067490.1:29974326-30104326 GCF_947179515.1 Apodemus sylvaticus
TAACTGAATGTCTCATGCACAAGTATCAAGAAAAAAAGTTGATTTTATGTCTTTGGGAAGCAATGTATACAATCTTTGGTTAAATTACCAACATCTTGTTTTCTTATAACTCATAAATTATTTATATACACCAGAAATTTTAAACATTGATAGCAGTGCGAGAACTTACTTCTATGATCTCATTCTCGCGATTACTCATTTTCCCAGTTCCTTCAAGTCTAAGTAATTGGCCTTTCCTTATCTCTATTTAAATACCAAATCATTTAGTTCCTTTTTGTAGGGGGTGGTTCTGAGGCTTTGACAATAAATCTGCATATGAAGGCTGAAGGTACAGTTCCCCAACAGGTTCTTTATCAATCAATAAAGCTGCCAGCAGCCAAAGGTTGGGTGGAAAAGGTGGAACTTCCAGGTTCCCTCAGGCAGGCTAGTAGACTCAGGAAGAGGAGAATTTGCAGAGCTTCAGAGGGAGTCACCAGCTATGTGAGTTCTTGGGTTGAGTGGCCATTGGCTGCTTCCCCACGGTGGCGTAACTAAGCAGAGGGCAGATGTAGGCAGGCAATATAAGCTAAGGGCAGATTCAGAGTGTTGAGCAAGGAGCAAAGGAAAGGGCACACTAGCTGGGGAGACTTAGAAGAGCCCAGCCACTGGCCCATAAGGCAGGTTAAAAATGAGTAAGGAGTGTGTGTTTTTTTTAATCCTCGGATCTGAGGTAGCCCCTGGGCAGGTGCATTCGACTCAGCAGGAATTCAAATCAGTGTGAACAAAACACCTTTTTGTCTTTGTCTTCCCAAGTACTTTCTTTTAACCACATGACTTTATCCTCAAAGGCTCTACAGGACCCCCAATGCCAAAGTTGGACTTAATGACCTACTGACTGCTTCCATTGGGATGTCTTGGGAGTACAGAAGCCATGCAGTTCAGAAATATTTCTGTTCCTAGTAGTGCATATCTCCCCTTAGGATACTAGGTATATGCACAAAACTAAAGGTGGCTAACTAAATGTAAGCAAAATAAAACAATTCTCAAATATGGGTTGGTATACCTTCTCCAAAATGTTTGAGATCAGAAGAGTTTCAATCATTTGTAAAACCTTTTCAGTTCAACTGCCATATTCCAAAAATACCTAATTAGTTTATTATATATGGATCAGTTCAGGTTCCAGAGAAGGCATCCTTGTTCCACACTACAGTGATCTCTTTTAATTTCAAACCAAAAATGTGACCATACAGAGAATCTGCACCTAACATGCCTCCTAATCCTCCACTATGTCCCACAAGCCAAATCTGAGTGAGACCCTCCTTCTGACTTTCTCCCCCCTCTTCCTTCTAGAGGTGTGGAAGTGAAAGATGGTACTGATGAGAATGAATCCAGTCTAAGCATGCCATACAAGCTCCTTTGGTACTGAGCTATATGCCCCTCCCCATGAGCCACTGCTAATTCTATTCAGTCTCTACCCCAGTGAATTCCCCACCAATCTCTGAAGCTTTGCCTACAATAGGTATCCAATCAAAGAACTTCTCTCACCACTACTGCAACTAGTCTGAAAAACTGTGATCATCTCTCACTTTCTGACACAGAAAGGTCCTTAAAGGTCTGCATTTGCCTACCACAACCTCATCTTTCTAAAGACAGGACAACCACAAATCTGTCTGCTTCCCCCAGAAGGGCACAGTGCAAGTCTTTTCAACACTCTTGCCTCGCCCATCCTTTCTAACCACCCTGGTCTCTACTTAAATGCTCCTTTAGACTGGTCTTTCCCTTACCTTTCCTAAACTCTCCAGAGTTCCCACTCAGCTTATGTGCCAAGCTGTCAACTTGTTGTAAATTCAGCCATACTGTTTAATCTGCAAACCAGAGTCTCTTACATATCTTTTCTGGTCATAATCTAACCCTTGCGTCAGTAGGGGACACTAGTAATAAATTCAGATGGGTTCTTCTTGGTTCCAGTGTGTTTGGAAGAGTCTTCTGTAATGCAAACAGGCTCATGTATAGTTAAGAGGAGCTAAAACAGCATCTTTTCTGGCACCCCCTGTCGCTTGGGAGGTTTCAAAGCCATGTTTCTAAGAAGGCACTTCTCATTGTTTTCTGTGATGCTCTAACATAGAGAATGGCAAACTTTTCTCAAAATCAAATCAGTATTTCTGACTTGCTAATCCCCAAAACCGATAAACCTACTTCTATCCAAAAATCAGCTAGGACAGTAAGTAAACATATTTGGGCCTAAGGCTAACGATGTGGCTTAAAGGCAAAGTGGCTGCTTATCATTCCCAGCACCACAAACATAGTAGTACAAACAAATGGGCATGGGCGTGTCCCAATTAAACTATATTCCTCAGACAGCTGACAGTGTTGGCTAGGTTTTGGGATTTTTTATTTATTTTGACAGGGGAGCCTCAATTGAGAAAATGCCCTCGAATGACCTCTAGGCAAGTTTGTTCTGCATTTTCTTGGTTGACCTTTGAAATAGAAGGGTCCAGTTTACTGAGGACAATGCCTTTCCTCGGCAGACAGCAGGATAAGGAAGCCACAGGGTGTGGAGCAGGCCAGTAAGCCATGTTTCTGTAGGGCTTCAGCCTCAGTTCCTACCCCAGGTGCCTGCCTGTGTTCCTGTGCACATCCCACAATGGCCCAGCACCTGGGATACAGAAGCCAAACAAATCCTCTCCCTAAGTTACCTTTGATCATCACAGCAATAGACACCAACTAAAGAAACAAGCCTGTAAGCTGGTCAATCAACCCCTCTGTTTTGTAGATTTCCAGTTACATTCCAACTGCATCACCTAAGTGACTGTTTTTGTCACTCAGTAACACATGAACATACTTTCCCCCAAGGTTTGCATCTTAGTCTTATGAGAAAGGATCTTATCTCTCAACAGTGGCTGCTCTTCCTAACTAGTCTTATACTCATTTGAGTTTGCTATTTCCATACGCTTAATGTAGTAGGTAATTCTATTAAACTTCTGCTGTTGAAAGTAGATCACTTATATGTGGCTACATCTTCATTGCAAATACTGTGTTTACCCTGCTTTCTTTTCTTTCTTTTTAAATATTTATTTTATGTATATGAGTACGCTGTGGCTGTACAGATGGTTGTGAGCTGGGAATGTGGCTGCTGGGAATTGAATTCATGACCTATGACCTCTGCTCAGGCCACGCTTGCTCCAGCCCAAAGATTTATTTATTGGTATATGCAAGTACACTGCAGCTGTCTTCAGACACCAGAAGAGGGCATCAGATCTCATTACAGATGGTTGTGAGCCACCATGTGGTTGCTGGGATTTGAACTCAGGATCTTCGGAAGAACAGTCAGTGCTCTTAACCACTGAGCCATTTCTCCAGTCTGATTTATTTTCTTTTTGTGTACTTATTACCACCCAAGATTTCATTATTTTTTTTCATAGAGCTTCACTTAGAAAATGTTTATAAAAATAAAAGCTCTTTTTTTTGTCCATAAGAATTTCTATCTAACTTTCATAACCTCTTTTCTGTATCAAGTTTCTCAAGTTGTTTCCATGATAAACATGTTCTCTCTTTGGGACGGTGTTACATTAAAACATCCTCAGGGGGTCGAAAAGTATTACCTCTGTCCTAGATTCTATTTTACCAAAGCAAAAAACCGAAAACAAAACAAAACAAACGAACAGCTATTTAAAACAACAAAACCATAAAAGAATCTTTGTTGGGGAGGACTGAAATAAAAGCATAAAAAAAAAATATATAGTCTGGATATACCTACTATTCCGACTTGATAACTCATTCAATGTAATTTTTATAGCACAGACTATTATATTTTTGTATTAAAGGATAATCAGAATATTCTTTTTTTTATTTTGTCACAAACAAATTTCTAGGAAAAGTGAACTTATACAGGCCTGTAGGATGATTGAGTCAAGCTTTCCAGGATACAGGTAAAAAGGTTTCTTCCCTTGTTTTACACTCAAGCTAAAGGAGTGTAGAAGAGGATAGCGGTTGCATCAATGTTTGCTTAGTCCCCAGAGCTTCTGCTTTTGAAAGCCCTTAGAGTGATAGCAACTGAGTCAGTGTAAATGCTAAAAATCACCTCTATAATTCAATACAAATTTAAAGGAAGTTAGGCACACAAATAGAAGCTTTTAGAAGACCACAGCAGGCTGTAAGAAAGCTCAGCAGTTAAGAGTTACTGCTGAGAGAGAACCCCAGTATGGTGCCTACCACTCAGGTGGGTAGGCTCCTAACAGTCCAAAGTCCAAGGCTTGGAAGTCTGCCTCCCTCTTCTGCTCTCATTTAAATATGCATATGCACACACAGACAAGGACACGATTAAAAATAAAATCTTTTAAAAAAGAGAGAAAAAAAAAAGACTTATTTTGATTTTCCATCAACATCAGCTTAAAATTGTACCTTTGAGTATTGGCATCCCAAATAGTATTCCATCTTGGGTGTCCAACCTTTGACAATACAATATGACTTTGTCATCTACAAATGTTTTGGGCCACAGTGACAGCTATCTCAGAAGGCCTGTTACTCCATTCCAGTCAAACCTATTACATTTTGTAGCAGTTTCAGTGACTCAAACATGAAGGCACCACCAATTGGGTCTCTAGAACCAATACCCCATGACTTTACACTTTGACTGTCCTATTGGGGTATTAGAAATGGGCAGTTAAAAATATAAACTGAGATTTAATACAATAAATAAAAGCAATTAAGTCCCTTGTTTCATTTCCAATTAATAAGATTTCACACTTATGCACTAGTTTAAATTCTCCACAGTCCGTACCAATCAAAAGCAAAAAAGTTATTAAAATGTTTTGGCCAATTTGAAGTTATCAGGCCACTTATACAATACTGTTTAATTAGAACCAACTGCCAATACATTTGTGTAGACCTTTTAGACAGTCCAAATAAACGGCCTAAGCTCAAGTTCAATCAACTCGGCTTGGTTGGGGGAAAGAATATATTTCAGTCCAGTTTCTAATGTTAAAAGACAGCTGAGAAGCAGTCTGGACTGATCCAGCCTCGTCAACCTTTAATCCTTCTGACTGATGAAAAGCATGAGCAGTCTGTTTATTTTAAGTTCCTGCTGGTAGCCGCCTTTCTTATTTTCACTCCTTTGTACCAATGTATCAAATTAATCAATTGCTTAGTCTAAGCAACCAGCAGGGGTTGGGGTGGGGGTGGGGCACCTGTGTGACAATACACAGGAAAATTAAATCCTAGAAATTTTTTAAAAAATTGGCACTAATATTCAGCAAAATTGAATGATATTGTTGTCCAAATACCAGGTATATTCTATTGCTGTTACCTATTAAAAGCACGCAAGGGTAAAAACTAGTTTTAACAACAGAAAAGACCACAAAGAAACGGAGGAGATAACATTTATTTGACAGGTAGCTACGTATTTCCCACTTACTCATCTCAAAAACTGTGAACCTGAAAATACCCCGAATAAGTCATCAACTCCAGTAAGGAGGAGCCAATTCCTTTCATGAAGTGATTTCGAACAATCCAAGAATTGCGCGTCTAGTAAAGCAAAGGCACAAGTGATGTAAATAATCGCTCTGCAAAGAATCTTTGTGTGGAACTGGGAGGGAGGGGGTCTTGGGTCACCTAGGCAACGCATCCATCTAACGTAACGCATAACTTAGACCAGGCAAGATACCCGGCTTGATTAAGGTCATCTTTATTTATAAGGAGAATCTGGATCAAACTGATCAAGGCAACCACATACTACTCTGCCACCAACTATTCTGTGAAATTTAACGACTCGTTTTTTAAACTCCAAGCTAAGCTTGGTCTACAGGCACTTTTACTAGAATCATTATTTTAAAGAAACGATTAAACAATTGTTTGGAGGATCCAGAATCCAAACAATAACTGGGAAATTTCTATGTTAAAACTACATAAATAAAATATATAAATAAAATTAAAAAGCTCACGGCGGTCAGAGCGGTCTGAGTCTGCACATTTTCCCATTACCATCATAAAAGATCCCAGACGCGGGGGCAAGCAATCCCTGCGGAGGTGATTTCTTTAGATAACACCCCATGCTCGCCCGCTAACCCGCTAGCCCGCTCGCTCACCCGCCCGGGGCTCCGCAACCTCCGCGCCCCGCGGCGAGCAGACGACGGAGGATGAGTGTGCAGAACGCGCGGCCGGAGCCGGTTCCGAGCTCCCGGGGGGAGCGGCGGGACCGTTACCAGGGCGCCCCTCCCCCACGGCGCGCGGCTGGAGGCGAACGGAGCCTGCGGGGCCCGGCTCGCGGTGCACACAAAGCCGGGGGTCCGCGCGAGGTGGGGAGGCCGCGCGCCGCCGCAGGCCGCGGGAGCCGCCGAGCCGAGCCGAGCCCAGCCCAGTCCAGCATTGCCCACCCGAGCCGAGCCGAGCCGAGCCGAGTCGGTTCGACAAGGGGGACCCGAGGCCACCGCGTCCCCGCCCGTACCTGGCTCCAGGTGATGAACTCGTTGGTGTGGGTTTCCTCCACAAGCGTCCACAGCTTGCTGAGGAAAGCCGGCACGTTAGAATTCTGCTTCATTGTTAGCTGGGCGCAGGGATTCCGAATTCTACTACCGAACGCGGAGGTCGCGGCGACGGCGGCGGCGGCAGCGGCGGTGGCAGCAGCTGCTGCTCCCGGGAATGCACAGCACGCAGGCGCGGCGGGTCCCGGGCTCCGCCCCCTCGGCGCCGCGGGGCGCGCAGTGAAGGCGGGGAGACCCCGCGGCCGCACGTGATGGACAAGGCTTCGGGCTCCTCCCCTGCGCTCTGCTCCCGCGCCCGGCCTCGGCGAGTCCAATCCGAGCCGTCGGGTGCACCACGGAGCAAAGCGATTGGATCTGCCGCGGGAGGGGGTGGGTTCAGGAGTGGTTCAGCCTTCTCTGCTACCTTTTCGGCAGGATCCTTGGTTAAGGGAATGATATTGGATCCAGCGAAATCTTATTTAGTGGATTCACACGGAAAGAGTTTGGGTGCACCGGCTGGCGCTGGCAGAGTGCAGAAATGCTCAAGGGCAGTTGATTCATAAGTTTGGCCGGCGAAGAGTAATTTGCTCCAGTCTAAAGGAAGGAATACATCACATGGGGCAGGGAGCTATTTGTGAGCAAGATGTGCTAGGCCCCTGGTTGAAACTATCTAAAAGATAATGAGCTTTTTTAATATACATTTTTCATTGGAAGAAAATGGCTCATTTAAAGAACCTGTTATCAAAACCTGAAGCATCAATAATAGCTCCCTATTTGCGAAGTACTTGCTATTATATATATACGATTAGAAGCCAGCATCTGTTAAGAGCATCTTACCCGGTGTTCTCAATTCAGTAAACCCAGTTCAAAACCAACTAGTCTAGATTTGGAGTGTCTTGAGTCAAAAATAATTGTTCTGCAAGTACCTCACACAAGTTTTCTCTGGCAAAATGTGATTTGGAACTGTTTCTTTAGCACAATTTTCCATTTCTTCATTTATAATAGGACTTTCTACATTTTTTTTTAAAGATTCACTTAATTACTATATGTAAGTACACTGTAGCTGTCTTCAGACACACCGGAAAAGGGCATCAGATTTTATTAAAAATGGTTGTGAGCCACCGTGTGGTTGCTGGTATTTGAACTCAGGATCTCTGGACCACTGAGCCATCTCTCCAGCCCCTGACTTTCTGCCTATTAAGAGTAGCTGTAATAATGTGGATCTCTGAAAAAAGATTTTTAAAGGATTTTGTTTTGTTTGTTAATTTATACCTGATCATACTGTTCGGAATCTGTAAGTTGAGCACTCTGGAGGCTGAGGTAGAATTGTGGAACAGTGGAATATATGTATAACTTTTTCAGTAAGTATATACTGAATAGTCATATCCAACACTGTTTGCTACATAAAAATCATTTATATCATGGGGTAATTGTGATAAAAAGACTAATATTTGATGAGATCTTATTCGACTAGGGCTTTACATGTCTTACCATATTTAATCCATTATCACAGCAACCCAAAGAGGAAGCTTCAAAGGGTCGGATTCAGGTTGGTACAAATTCTATTCAACCAATTACACAAAGTTAATGAGAACCAACTCTGTAACCAGATTCCCAGAGCGGGTTGGATAGAAGTTTCCAACCATTTCACTGCGATGATGTGTTGCTTTACCTCAGTTTGGGAATATTTTCAGTCCTAGAGGCTCATAGATAAAATGGCAGTGAAGATCCTGCTATAGTTATATGACAAGGTAAAACCCTAAGAAAGTGTTTCCTTTTCTGGCCCATCACTGCATGCTTACAAACGTGTTTTTGAAACACAAATCTGAACGGCTACTTCCAGACTGGAGACCACCCAGTGACCTTCCATGCCTTCCAGAATAAGCCCTGTCCTGGTAAGATGGCACAGAAAATCTTTTGAGATCCCATTATCATCTTTCAGTGCATTCATTGCCAATCGCTGTCCATGCCTTGGTCACACATGATAGCTGTACCGCAGGTATTTATTCATTTTCTTTCATGTTTCTACCTAATTCTGACATGCTGTTAGCTTTGTCGTGTTACTCCTTAGCCTGCAGGATCAAGCAGAACTCCACACAACATTTATGACAACTCTTCTTGGTTGTCAATTCGACTACAACTGGAATTTAATAAAAACCCAAGTGGCTAGGTACACCAATGAGTGGATTTTCTTCATTGAATAATCTGATGGAAGGATGCATCCTAAATCCAGATCTCTTGAAGCAGGAAGATCCACCTTAAATCTGAGTTAAACCTTTTGCTGGCAGCCTGGATAGACTATGAAAAAAGGGAAGCACTTGCTGTCTTCCATGCTTGCTCTTGCTTTTGCGGGCAACGTCATACCTTGGATCCCAAAGCAAACTGAAGAATGGCTAAGACATCCAGCTTCAAGGACTGAACAACTAACGAACTCTTGGCCTTCACAGAGGCAGACAACCATTGTTGTACACAGCCTGTAAGCAGCTCTACTTAACCCCAAATGCACGCTCATGTGTATAGTATGTACATAAATCATACATAATATATAATGCATGTATATGGTAATGTATATAAAATATATAAAATGAATATATATATATATATATATTCATTCTACCAATTCTATTTCTCTAGAGAACCCTGACTAATACAGAATACATGTTTTTTGTAAAACCTTCCTTAATATGGTGTATTCTCCCATTTAATGTAACGGCCCATTTTTGTTCATATATGTTTTATGCTAGCTTGTAAGAACTTATTGTTCTTACTAGATTATGAAAATATTTCATAGAAATGTAGTGTCCTTAGTGCCTTGTGTACGTGCACCTCTAGTGTTTGTTAAATAAATCAATGGATGCATCAGCAGACAAGTGCTAACTATCTGCTTAGTTCCCATGACCCCCAACTCTGGATTCGTTGTACCCACCCCACCCCCCATCCCCCTATCCCTCTCCCCCCCCCACCGTCCCTCTCCCCCCCCCCCCCCCCCCGTGGGCTCCCATAGCTTGTGGGACTCCGGCTTCATAAAGGTCATCGGACCGCAGTCGCCCATTTACTCCCCTGCACCTTCATTAGCCTGGTAGACTGCTTACTTTATGCAGCCTGCAGATTTAGCACTAAACACAGTGCTAATAACATAGGAACTGCTCGATAAATATTTAACGCACGGATAATTTCAGCTTTAAAAAGTCATTTGGATAAGATGTAGTTTACCTAGTCATCAGGAAAGCCGTTTTAATTTACTGTCAGTCAGTACAAATCTTTTAGTTGATTAAAGAAGAAACTGGGGGGGGAGGGGCAGAGGTAAGATTAGTTCAAATTGGAGTTATATGGCTAAGGAGCTGTTAGCAATGAGGGAAAAAAAAAAAAAACCACCAGATTCTTGAAAAGGCTAAATAATAATGGAATGTCATTGAAACCTAGGTTTGAGGTCATCTGTGACGTCAAAACAAATACCAGTAGCAAAATGCTTGAGCACCCCTGGGGAGGCATTTCTGCCAGTGGAGAACTCAAAAGAAGACTAGAAAAGTTCACTAAAGATTTTCAAGAAGGCTGATGCCTCACTTTGCTTTCTATAGCTGTGATAAAAAAGCAGGACCAAAAGCAGCGTTGGGAGGAAATCGTTTATTTCAGCTTACAGTCGTAGTCCACGGCGAAGTGCAGTCAGGGCAGGAGCTCAGGGCAGGAGCCTGGAGTCTGGAACCTGAAGGACGCACAGGCCATGGAGGAGTGCAGCTCACTGGCTCGCTCCTCACCGCCTCTTCAACCTGCTTTCTCAGAGAACCCGCTGTTAGTACCGAGATCTGTGACATCATATAGGCGGCAATAAGCACAGTGCGACCTATAGGCCTATTGCCAAGGCAACAGCCGCCATATACCCAGAATTCAATGGGCCTATGTTTACCTGCAATTTATATCATCCTTATATAACTGGGTAGCGTCTCTCTCTCTCTCCCCCTCCTTTTCCTTTCTCCTCTTCTTCCCGCCCGCTGTCCCTTTGCCCCATCTTAAATAAAGCCTCACGTGGAACTGGTCTGTATGGTCCCTCATTGAGGCCAGCATCTCCACTGCGCCTTTGCGACCTGCGAGGCAGGTGACCTGCAAGGCCCAGGACCACCTCTTCAGAGGTGGCGCTTTACCCAGTGAGCTGGGCCCTCCCACATTCATCATTAATCAAGGAAATACCCTACAGACATGCCTGCAGGCAGTCCAGTGGAGGCATTTTTTTTCAGCTGATATTTCCTCTTCCCTGTTAATTCTAACTTGTGTCAAGTTGTCAAATAAAACTAACCAGGATGATTGGCCCCTTGTCAATTTGGCACATCAGCACAACTTAATTAAATAGTAATGTCTCCTTTTTTGTTTATCCCTAAGATCCTATATTAATATCAGTATAATAATATAAACATTTCAACTTTTTTATTTACTTTTTAATTTTATTTATTTATTTATTTTTGGTTTTTCGAGACAGGGTTTCTCTGTGTGGCCCTGGCTGTCCTGTAATTCACTCTGGAGACCAGGCTGGCCTAGAATTCAGAAATCCTCCTGCCTCTGCCTCCCAAGTGCTGGGATTAAAGGCGTGCACCACCACTGCCCGGCTGCCCCTCCTCTATTATTCTCTCTCTCTCTCTCTCTCTCTCTCTCTCTCTCTCTCTCTCTCTCTCTCTCTCTCTCTCTCTCTCTTGCCCCCTTGTTCCCCCTCCCTCCTCTCTCCACGTGGTCATGGCCAACCTCCACTTCTCTCTATTCTCTCCCTCTCTTTGCCGTTCTCTGCCTCTACTACTCCTGTAACTCCTGTCCCCAAACCCTAAATAAACTCTATTCTATACTATACCATCCTGTGTCTGCTTCCTCAGGGGAAGGGATGCCTCCGCGTGGGCCCCCTGAGGCACCCCCTTCCCCCACACACCCATAGAACACAGAAGTTAAATATGTTATTTCAAGAGGGACGAATCCCAGTCACAATCAAATTAAAGTAAAACCAAGCAAGTTTCAGTGGTGTAAATCAAATCCTATAGCTCAATGTCTTTCACCTGGGGATTTCTTATGATGTTCTGGGCTCCAAAGAGCTTGGGTAGTTCTACCTCTCCGGTTCTGTCATTCACAGAGCCCGCGGCTTCTCTTGTAACTTAAAGCTAACAGCATTCGACGCTTGCCGCTTTTCTTGGCAATCACCCAGGGCCCTGCCATCTCCAGTATGTTTGGGTCTGTACTGCTCCTGAGCTGAACCTTCATTAATAGCCTCTCCTGGGCCCTGCCAAGCCTCAACTCCTCTCTCTGACCCCCTAAATCCTGGGGTTGCCACTGTAACTGAGGCTGCACCTTCACCGATGCCCTCCCCCTGGCGCCCCACAATGCCAAGTTTTACCTACTCTCTAGGATCCCCTCATGCTTTCAAAAGCAGTGTCACCTGGGAGATTTTTACACACTACCAAAACCACCCGACAGCATGAGTTGCAGCCTTAGCCCTGTCTGGGCCACAGCGTCTCTGTGCTGACCAGGAGAAAATACTTCCAGAAAACTCAGCTTCAGTGATGCTGGCTGGTATCTTTTTAATCACACAGCTGACTTAACCTCTGCTGGTCCGTCATTTGTTCCAGTAAAGTTTCATTTCAGTGGTATCAGTCTCTTCTCAATCTCAGGTGATTTTTTTTTAGCTCCAGATGACATCAGATTCTTAATACAAACCATCACAAGAATGGCTCCTATAGAAACTTTGAGGGACCCTCAAACTTCCCTCTGAAGTGTCCCAAGCCATACCTCCATTGTCTCCAAGACAATGCCCTGTTCTCACAGTTATCTTCCAAGTCTCCACAACAGCTCATTAATCCCTACACACTCACTCACTCATTGTTTTTTGCAAGCCTGAGGGTTCAAACTCCTTCCACAATCCTCCCCTAAATAACACAGCCAGATCTGTCTCTTGGTACCAAGTTTTGTCTTAGTTTGCTTTCTACTGCTATGATTAAACATCTTGACCAAAGGAGCCTCAGGAGGACAGGGTTTTACTTCAACTTCTGGTTGTAATCCATCCTAAAAAGAAGTGAGGGCAGGAGTTTCAAAGCAAGAACCTGGAAACATGGAGAAGTCTTGCTTACTTGTTTGCTCCTGTGGCATGCCCAGCTAGTTTTCTTATACGGCCTAGCCCAGGAGTGGTGCTGCTCATAGTAAGCTGGACCCTTCCCCATAATCATATTAACATAATTGTTGGTCAGTTAAAGACCCTACAGGCAATGTGAGGGAGGCATTAATCTGAGGCTCTTCTTAGATTCGAGGTAACCAAAGCACTAACTAGCACTGCTTTAGAACATCCTTTCTTGAAAGGCCACAACGTGTCTGTGACGGATACAAATTTGTGTGGTTTGCAGCAGAAGTGGGTTTAAAATGCCATATTGTGTTGAATTTTTTAGAATCCAGCCAACTCTCCAGTTCTGGAGTAATGTGTTCTCAGCTTGCGCAGGGCATATCTTAGTATTGAAAGTCCTAAGCCCCAAACCAACAAGGACGGTTAGACACCTCGGCTCTAAGCTCTCCCAGTTATTGATGCTGGACAGAAAGCAAAATTTGGCGAGTTAAGCGTCTAGTGTGGATAGATGATATAAACGCTTTAATATGGACTGCCGGAGTCACCTGGGAAGAGAGAACTTCAACTGAGAAATGCCTCCATTACATTGGCCTGTGGGCATGTCTGTCAGGCATTTTCTTCATTACTGCTTAATTTAGGATGGCCCAGCCCACTGTAAACAGGGCCAGCCCTGGGCAGGCAGTCCTGGGTTCTGTAAGTTAGCTGAGAAAGCTAAAGGAAGCGAGGCAGTAAGCTGCATTCCTCTATGGTTACTGCTTCAGTTCCTACCTTGGCTTCTTTTAACGACCCACAGTAACCTGTAATCCAGATAAACCCTCTCCAACCCTGAGTTGCTGTAGGTGATAGTATTTAATGGCAGGAAAAGAAACCTAAGTAGAACACAGGCTTTAGCCTTTTTTTTGAAACAGAGGGGTGGTGGTGCTCTTTGACAGATACTTCTGTGGGCTGCAGATAAATAGATGACATCTCTGTGTCCTACTTAAAGGACTGATAGAGGTTTGCTGATTAGAAAGAGAACAGGCCCAGACCCAGAAAGGTCTGGAAACCTCAGGGAAAGGTAGCTACATGGTAAGTGACTTGAAATCTAAGTCTTCTGCTATTTTCACCAGAATAGAATCAGACTAAAGCTACAATTTCCATTCTTCATCTTTCCAATTGAAGGTGCAGGTGAAGATAAAGGAATTTGTAGTTCATCTTCCTACATAGGACTTAAGTGATCTTTTTTTTCCCCCAAATAATCTTATCACAGATATCTCTGAAAACAGAGCCATTTGAACCACCTCAAAACATTAAATGATTTGTGTATGGATTGAGCTCAGAAGTATACTTGGAATTTGAATACTAGATTAAAATGTAAATAATGGCTTCTGGAAGATGCAGCTATTCTTGTGGGTATGTCATGATCTGAGAGGTGTTTACGGGAGGGTAACATTGATGGGAAGACTTTGCTGTCTAGCCATAATGACAACCATTAAATCAGAGTTTGATATTGTCTTAATCATGACCTTCTAGGGCATCAGAAATAATTGCTAATTAATAGCAGAAATCATAAGGTTCATACCTCTGTGAGGCTGTTACAGTTACTCAAATTTGCTGTAAAATACCATTTAAATAATATTGTGTAATATAACAGCTCTTTGTAATCTGTATCCTAGTTTAAGACTTGAAATGTTGTAATAATGAATGCATACTTTTCTGTCAGTTAACTAGCATTAGCAATATAGGTCAAATGCCTACTGTATGAAAGCTTATCTTACTTTTTCTTTGTTTTTAAAGAACATCACAAGTTTTGTTACTTCTGAGGATGGATGTGGAAATGAATTTTTTACTTTTTGGTAGTCTAAAGTTCAAAGTATTTATATCAGCTAAAAGCAGTGTTTTCTTTTGAATTATTGACCCAGTAGGGAGTCTAATGTCTTTGAGTGACAACTTATGACCTTGTGAAGATAACTACACCTTTGGGTTCTCTTAAATTCTGCTGAAAGAATTGAGTGGTCTATGCAAAATATAGAGGGTGAGGGCTACACACCATTCTTAGAGTACTAAAAGCACATGAATCAAATTAACCAATTTCCAGTTAAATACCTTGTTGAATGAATATTCATAAAGACAGATTAAAAGATGTATAGAGTTTTTCTAAGATTAGTTTATAAGGTGAACACATGGTTCAGTGATAGGGCCCCTGCCTAATTTCCAACCCCAGGTATTATTGCCTGATATTTTAAGATAGTTTTTAAAAATGATTTCTCACATAAAGATAAATAATTATACATATATATGCAATTATATATATATATTTTCCTTCTTTCTTTCTTTCTATTTATTTGAGACAGGATCTTTCTATGTAGCTTTGGTTGGTCTGGACCTTATGTAGAACAAGCTGGCCTGGAACTTGTGATTTTTACTTGAGTTTCCTAGGTGCTGGGATTATGGGTATTCTCCACCATACCTTTCTGTGATTTATATATTACCAACCATATAATTTAAATGATATAACTATAGCTTATAGTTATATAATTGTTATTCTATGTTCATAGGATTACAATTATTGCTATAAATCTTTATTTCAGTACAGCCACTTGTTGCTTTGCCCTTATTAAAGTTAACACAAAACTGGTGTTTTGTTGGCTATCTTGATCAAATTATTAAAAACTCAATATTTTCAAAGCACAAAAAAGTAAATACATCTTCCTAAAATATAAAAGTAAATATTGAACATTGAAAATTACAAAGTTATGTTCCTGTGAATAAAAATCCAGAGTTAAAAATTCAAACTAAATATAAATAAAATTAATAACTTCAAAATTTAAAACAAAATTGCCTACATAAAATTGATATTTTAAAGTTAATGTTTTGAGAATATGATCAAATTCTATTAAATAATTAAAGAAGCGAACTCTTTCCTTATGCCAAAACCACTCTGACACCTGCAGATTGCACAGTCTGTAACCTTTGTATCCGAGGCATTTGAGACTCAAGAATTTTCCTGGAGTCCTCCATTACTGGAGTGGTACACAGTGTTTCAGGTTATTAATACTGAATGTTGGATCTCAAGGAATAAAAGGTTTCCATTTGTTTCTTAATACATTTTAAAGTTTTATTAAGTGATTTGTTAATTGCTCACATGTGGTTTTGATATTTTCTAAATCCTGGCAGAGACCCAGCTTTCCAGAATATGAAGATATAATCATATTTCTATTGCTCTAGTAAAACACCACAAACAAAGAATATGTACAGAATGAAGAATATACTTGAGTTTACTGTTCTAGAGAAATAGGACTTCACCATGACAGGGCAGATGGCAGCTAGTTATAAGTCGAGGGCTTATTACATCTTGCTCTGCGTAGACAGAGAACACACTGTGAACAGTGCAACACTTTAAAACCTTGAAGTTCATTCTTGGTGACATGTGTTCTCTAGCAAGGCCACACCCTCTAAACTTACCCAGACAATGCCACCAGATGGGGACTGAATATTCAAATACTGGAGACCATGGAGGTCATACCACCATAGGAGCTGTTGACTGCTGTCTTTTGTCTTGGAAGAACCCCAGTATTACTGTAACATCTTCTAGGCAACACACTTCATCCGGGTCATAAACATAGTAAAGGACTTTTTGTGCCCTCTGGCTGACTCATGTCTGTATGCATGGAAGAATCCCAACTGAGATTTATGTGCCTGGTAACATTCCACATTATTGTAAGACTGTGGAAGAAAAACCGGACCTTTTCCCTAACAGTAATTCTTTGGGAGCGACCAAAAATATCCAGTCATTGTTACTATGAAATTAGTTGAGTTTCATTTTTCTGAGTGGAAACATGACAAAGTTTTCTAAATCTGTGGAACAGAAAAGAGTCTTCTTTCAACTATGAGTTCATTGAGGAAGCTGGCTTTCTGCGCTGGCTTGTAAAGTTCATTACATGTGATTTTGCAGTACCTCTTAGTGGCTAGAAGTATATTCCATGATCCTACCAGCCAGCACTTAAGGCAGCTTCACTGTGTGATGAATTTCCCTTGTTTACACATAGATTGTGTACCGCACTTTTCCTTGATGTATTAGAACAGCTCCTGCACATTATCAAGCATTTACACAAGGAAACTCACTTGACAACGTGGTATCTGCTTTCCAGCTTTTCTGTGTAAATGACAATTCTGCATCAAACCATATATATGTTTACATAAGGTTATGTATGCTTATAAACATGTGTGTTTCTTTATGTTTATAGATTGACATAAAGGGTGGCTAGGGTTATATAGGCTTGTCTTAATTCTTGGCCTCAGTTGAGCCAGGCAGAGCAATTGGGCCTACAATGCATGCAACCGCTATATCTCTCACTATATCACCTTTAACTTAATTTTAGTATAGTGAAATATTCTGTGTTCTTCTCTGGTGGTATTTTTGTTTTGGTTTGAGACAGGGTCTCCAGGTCTCAGGCTGATCTTGATGAGCTCCCTATTTAGTTGGAGATGCCCTGTCATCACTGATTTTCCTGCCTCTGCTTCCGAGGTCTAGGTCACTGGTGTACCACCACACCCAGTTTATGTTAACTGTTTTAAGTGCAAGGATTTAACAATAGTATTAAATATTCAAATTGTGCAGCAAAGCTGTAGAGATCCTTTTATTTTGAAAACCCAAAGCTGTGAAAATCCATACTCAGGAAACAACCACTTTTCTCTTCCTACCAATTCCTGACAAAGAACGTTTTACTTTCTGTCTTTACAAATTTGGGTATTCTACGTCTTCTACATGGAGCCATATGGCTGGGGTACGTTCTGTGAAGGTGTGTCTCTGTGCATTCAGATGTCAACTCTGTTTGGGCAGAGAGCAAGTTCAATGCTGGAGTATGGTATTGTCATTTCTATGCCCCATTACCAGGTTTTGTACTTCATAAATATTCGTTCTTCTTTACCTGCCTAAGGCAATCTAGAATGCATCAGAGATTCTCATTACTGATTGGCTGTAATAAAGATCTGATGACCAATAGCTGAGCAGGAAGTGGGGGGAGGGCGGAACTTCTGGGCACCGATGAGGAGGAAAGGAGAGGTGTGGGGGAGGGGAAGAGGAGGGAAGAGGAGGAGGGGGAGAGGGGAAAAGGAGGGAAGAGGAGAGGGGGGATAGAGGGAGAGTGGGGGAGAGAGAGAGGATTGGGAAGTGGAAGATTCGGTCAGTGGACAGGGAGGTGACAGACTAGAGCTGAGCAGAGAGGTAGACCTGGCCATTTAGTGGGACATAGTGCCTGTGTTAGTCAGGCATGGGACTGCCCAGCATAAGGCCTAAGCTTGAAAATATCAATAAGACTTTGTGTCATTATTTATATTGCTGGTGGTCCTAGATAGTTGCACTATAATCATACACTTCTTTCTTTTTTTTTTCTGAGTTGCTTATTTCCTTTAGCATGATGTTCTCAGGATTTAGTCAACTTGTAGCGTCGGTCAGAATTTCCATTCTGTTTAAAGTAGGGTGATATTACTTCGGGGCATGTATTCAGCTGGTCTATGCTAGGCATTAGCTGCTCCCCATTTTTTACTATTGTAAATAACAGGAGATGAACACTGGCGAATATGCACAGCTTGCTATAGTTTGTTCTTTCTTGACTGCACATGGTAGAAATTCTTTCAAGCTGACACAGCTATACTTATATTACTTAAAATATTAATATACTTATATCACTCCTTTTAATGATTTCATGGCGTTCTGTGATGTGACTAGCACACCATAGTCACATGTTTTGCTACCAATGGCCATCTTTATCTCAAGGCTTAGATTTATTTTGTTCTTTAATGACACTGAATATAAAAACATTCTTGAATATAAGTCCTTACATATTTATGTTTCTCTGCATTAGTGGATTTAGGTTTCCGTGTATAATTTGAATGTTAAATCTAATATTGTAGAGCAGGCAAAAACAGAATCTTGCTGATTAAAAAGTCTCCCATTTGAGCCAACAGAATGCTATTATTATATATGCTTCCAAGGATATGATGTGCCTAGCAACCAGAAATGTCAAAAGCATGTTTTTATGGCAATAACAAATGTTTAAGCTTCACAGAAAGAATCTAATAATGAGAGTTCAGGGGAGATTTCATCACAGGCTAGAAATGAAAAGAGTACTTTAATTATTTGTTATTTTAATAAGATATTATTGCATTGCCAATAACTAAATTTTATAACTTGTAACATTTTGGGCATTGGTTACTGAGGATGTAATTTTGCATTGCTGGTGGGAGCAATTTCTTTCTGCTACAGTTTTCCTTAGATTAATTTGGAATCTTCCACAGCTATCTCTTTTGGTTCCACTCAGCTATGAGATCAAAAGGAAATAAGCAAGTATCCATAAAGATGTTTACAGAATTGAGATCCAGAGACGTTTGCTCACACTCTCTGGTTCACCATCATTGTGTGTGTGTTTGTGTGTGCCGTGTCGGAGCTTGTCTTCCTACTACTTTATGATTTATTACCTCTAGCTCTAAAGGAATTCAAATGTACTTCATATTCCAGGTCTGTTGTCGCCAGTACAAATTAAGTGAGGCCTACTATGCCCTTCTCCATCCAAAATGGAAGCCTCTCTTTTCGCCTCCTTTGAAACTTATAAACTGATGTATAGTTTTCTAATTTGTACTCCATTTTCCATGCACTGCGCCAGCCAGGCATCCAAACCTACCCACTTGGCTGGGCAACTTTCTTGGCTCTTAATCATGGGCTGCTAAATGAATGTACTCAAAGATTTGAAAGGCCACTCAAAAATTAAAAGAAACTATAGTAAGATTCTACTTTCCCCTCCATGGTTCCAGTTTAATGATTTTTTTATTTTATTATTTGGTTTTTTTTAAAAGACAGGATTTCTCTGTATGGCCCTGACTGTCCTGGAACTCACTCGGTAGACCAGGCTGGCCTTGAGCTCAAAAAAAATCTGCCTGCCTCTGCCTCCCAAGTGCTGGGATTAAAGGCATGCACCACCACTGCCCCGCCAGTGTAATCCTTTATAAAATCTCAAAATATACAACAAACAAATCCACCCCTTACCCAAACAAAAACAATTCTGATTCCCTTGTCTATCTTGAATGTAAATAAACTGAGTATCCCAACCCCGAGTCTCCTTTTACCAGATAGATCTCTCAGATACTGAAAGTAGGCTTTATAGACTCTTTTGTTTGCACCCTTCAAGAAGAAATCTTCCTTGGTAACTCAGAATGTGACTGTAGAGCAGATAAGGACTTTAGAATATGAAATTAAAGCAACTGAGGTAATTTGGGAGCTCCCAATCCAATACAATTGTTATCTTCTCAAAAAGACCTTAGGAAATCATTGTAGTATAGACTGAAAGGAACTATTTGTGGCCATAGAAACAGCAACAATTTCCAAAGCCACTATAAGATATCTCCAAAGAAACCAGATATGTAGAAAAAAATGTTTAAGATATATAGTGGTAATCATAGTAGCAGTTCAAATGCATATATATCAGGCGAGCAGTGGAGCACTTCAGCTACCTTCAACCTCCCGGTCGCAGGGATTAGTCTCAGAGTTCACGATGCCCTCTGGATATGGTAGCTGGATTTTCTGCCCGTCTAGTCTCAGCTACTCTGAAGAAGCAACGCCTTCTCTGACACTGGTTATGTAAGTTTACTCTTCCGAGATCCGATCTCCTGCCCTTGAAACTGCTAACAAGTGGTCCAGGAGAGGTTCACTTCCTACAGTTAAATCAAAACTTCTGGTCACCCTGACCAGAAATGCTCTGCGTGTGAAATGCTCTGCGTGTGAAAGCAACCCTAACAACACATTTTACTAAGATACTTGGTTTCTAGTGCCTGAATACACTCGAAGATCTTTAACATTTTCATCTTAATAATTGAAAGTTAATGAGACAGCACTATTCTAAGTCTGTGCAAGCAAAACATTTTCAATTACGTTAAAATTAAGGTTAATTCAATATTAAGTACTATAAACACTTCAACACATATTCATATCGGGAATAACTTGGGTGTTTTGGATGATGGGCCAGTTTCTTCTATGTTTTCAGTTTTGCTTGTTTTTTTTTTTGTTTGTTTGTTTTTGTTGTCGTTACTGTTCTTCTAGGGCTGAGCCCACACTCTCACAGATACTATACAAACACCTAACTCCTGAGGTACAGCCCCAGCCCTTTTTTCATTTTTTATTTTGAAATAAGGTCTTGCTAAACTGTCTGGGATAGTCTTGAACGTGTCATCTCTTCCGGCCGAGCACGGTGAATAGCTGGGATTACAGGTGCTCGCCAGTCCCTTTCAGCCTAATCTGCTTTTGATTTATTATTTAAAAATGGTTGTGCCAGGCGGTGGTGGCGCACGCCTGTAATCCCAGCACTCTGGGAGGCAGAGGCAGGCGGATTTCTGAGTTCGAGGCCAGCCTGGTCTACAGAGTGAGTTCCAGGACAGCCAGGGCTATACAGAGTAACCCTGTCTCGAAAAAAACAAATCCAAAAAAAACCAAAAAACCAAACCAAACCAAACCAAACCAAACCAAACCAAACCAACAACAAAAAGCTTGCAAGGCTTGGTGCTGTTCCCTTGGAAGAATAGATAATGTCAGGGCTTGTCACTCTGGTCGTTTATCTCCCTCCAAGTAAAACCGGTCGTTTATCTCCCTCCGAGTAAAACCAGATCCTTTCAAGGTCTGTGCACGCCCACCTGCTTTGTTTTCTCCCGCCCCTTTTGCCTCCCAGACCTGCTCTCTTCCCGGTCTTATCGGTTTCTGTTCAGAAGTGCTGGACACTTCTTCGTTGTTTTTCGAACACGGCAGAAAAACTGTGCCTTAGGGCATTCTCCCTGGTGGCTTCCTGTGCCTAGAATGCCATTTTCCTAGATTTTCTCATAGCGCTTTCCATCCAAGTTTCTGTTCCAGTAGCTCCTCTTCTCCCTGAGCCCTGTCCTGAATTGCAACTCGATCTTCCGTCCTCTTGTCCTCCTGTCAGTGCCTTCATTCATTCCTCAGGTGCAGGAATGCTGCTGAACTCAGTGTGCTTGTAATTCTACCACCAGAGAAACAGAGGCAGGAGGATTGCTGTGAATTTGAGGCCAGGAGGGTCTACTTAGTAAGATCCTAGTCAGCCAGCGCTTTATTATAAAAACCTGTCTCAGAAGAAAAGGGGAATGTTTGCTTTTTTTCATTACTGTGTTCCAAAATTCTGGAAGTGTCAAAACCTTACAGGTTCTCAACAGATAACCTGTGGAAAAACAGAGGTGCAAATAAAAGCAAACTTTTACGGAGCATCCGATCTAGTTAGTGACAGGGGCTGGTGAAGAGCGTCACAGGGCGGTGGTTTTAGTGTTTTTACTACAGAAGAGCCAAGAAATGGTTCTCTCACAGGGGTCGAAAAGATGGATGTTGATTCTTGAAACGTGACATAAGTAATCAAATGCTTTGTTCTCAGAGCTATGATTCTCTCAAAAATGAATGTTGATATCACATGTGAGAAAGTGGGTTGGACTATTGATAAGTGTCAGTGCTGATATGTTTTGGAACTTTGGACAAATCGTAAGAATTTCCAACCTTCTCATTAATCATTTTATTTGTGTTCATAGCTCCCCAAGTATTTCCTTGATTAACTCTGTAAGTACGCTCTTTTCTTCATTTTTTTTCTGTTATCTGTTCATTTAATAATTGTTCTGCCTTACGCATCGGCTTAGTCTAAAAATGAGAATTATTCCTTCCGGTTTGCTCGTATCAGTGGAAGACGCTTACAGGAAAGAGCACACACTTAGTTTATAGATATAGATATGGGTCTTAGCCTCTCCAACATTGATAAAGTTGTGATTGAGAACCTCTGTGAATCTCATTCTCTCACAAAACCTGCAAGCCTGTCACACAAATTAAAATGATAAGTTCTGTGTAGATAAATATTTAATGCTATGTGTCGAGCAAATGTTTACATAAGAATGGAGCAACCATGGAACAGGAAAATCTGTCGGAAAGGGTAGTTTTTCTCCGTCCTCTTCCAAGCTTTTGCATTATTTTCACTTCCACTAACCAATACACAGCCCTGCAGCTCTTCAAACACTTCTCTTCAAACACTAATGCTGGGTGAGTGCATTAGCAACAGTGTATCCCAAGTTGTATGAGTTCTACAGAAAGCTAAACAAGCACCACAGTGGGTTACCGTCCAAGAGGAGCTCAACATCCAGTGAAGACACAAAATAAAAACACACAAAATAATTAAGAGAATAATAAAATGTTATCCAGGCAACACTGGCTAGGAATACAGTGAAAGAAAAGAGCTGTGTGAGTTGGAGAGATTCTAAGAGTCCCTGGCAAATAACCTTTAGTATGAGACCAACATCAGCAGTCAGAAACACTGTTATGACATTCAGTATGCTGTAAGAACAGTTATGAGTAATTTATGCTCACTAACTTTGAACATTCTCACCAAGTTCCTCAGAAGAAAGTACTAATTTTGATCTTTTCAAAGGAAGCAGGAAAGTATTAGTTGTGAATTGAACTCAGGACCTTTGGAAGAGCAGTCAGAGCCCTTAACCACTGAGCCATCTCTCCAGCCCTCTTTTCATTTTTTTTTTATCTGCATTATTTATTTTGTATCTTTACAAACCACAGTGCCTGGTACAGGTCCTAGCATGCTTTGTATGTATGCTATATAACACATGGCCTTGGGTAAACATTTACAGAGTAAATCAATGAATGGAGAGAAGTAGATATGATTTTACAAAAGGACAGTTTCTTTCTAGATAAACATGAAGGAAATGTAATTTTAGATTTGATACGTTCAGCACAGGAGAAGGGAAATGTATGGGTAGGATGGCGAATGATAAAAGTCACCACTCAAGAGTGTGGATTGTACCTGTTGTCTCTGTTGTCTGAGCCTCCGCCTCCAGGAGGCCCTTCCGTCCACTCCCACCAAGGAGTCATAGCTACCTTCGTACTCCTTCCTGGCCTCTATTCTGTTCCCTGGGCGTTATCCCCAGCTTTGTAGCAGCTGTAGCCTCTCCTTCCTCTCTTCCCCCATTACCATAGATCCTCTGGGTGCACACAGATCCCATTCTGATTCCTTAGTGTCAGCTCCCAATGCCTAGAAACACATTCTATGCTGACTCCCAGGGGCCATGCACGGCAGGATCTCAGAAGCATTCCCTACCACATAACCTACAGCAACCACCACACTTTCCTAAGAACCAGAGATGAAAACAGAAACCGAGGAACAGAATGCCCATCCAACAAAGATCAGATCAGATCTTAATACTCTAAAATTACAATCATTCTAAACCCTGATGCCAGAGTAAAAACATGAACAAAACATGCAGTGCAATGCATTGCCACTAGAGCGCAGCAACAACTACAGCAGGCCCTGGAAATGCAATATGGCTGAAGCACAAGACAAGGACTTTAAAAGGCTATTACGATTAGGTTCAAGGACCTTAAAGAGGATCTGAGTAAATCCATTCATTGAAATCTATGAAAACACAGAAGCAGCAATAAAAGGTGACAAAGAAGACGGTTTAAGACATGAGAGTTAAAATGGCATTGAATTACAATTAAAGTGGAATTAAAAACCCAAACAGAGGCAGAACTGGAGATGAAACATTTAGGAACTCAGGACAGAAACCTCAAAAAGCCAGCCTTAGCAACAGAATACAATAGGTGTAGGAGAGAATTTCAGCCATTGACTAAAAATAGAAGTGGGTTCCCCAGTCAATATGCTTAATCAACAACAACAACAAAAAATCAGGAACAAAACATCCAGGAAATCTGAGACACTATGACAATAACAAATCTATGAATAGGAGTAGAAGAAGGAGAAGACACCTTGGTCAAAGACACAGAAATAGTTTCCACAAAATCATAGAAGTTGACAAAGCTAAAAAAAAAAAAAACCTAAAAAAACCTATTAGGAGGTACAAGAAACACACAGAACACCAAAGGGACTGGTACCCAGAAGAGAAATTACAAATGACAATAATCAAAACACTAAATGTAAGGAACAAAGAAAGTTAAAAGCTGTAAAGAAAAAAGGCAAGTAACTTATAAAGGCAGAGTTATTAGAATAATACTTGATTTTTCAGTGGAGACTCTAAAAGCAAAAAGGGCCTGATTTGTGTTCCCCAAACTCTAAAAGACCACAGATGCCAGCTCAGACTACTATACAGAGCAAATATTTCAATCACAGTAGACGGAGACATTCCATAATAAAGTCAAATTTAAGCAGTATCCAACTATAAATCCACTTACATAGAAGGTTCTTAAATGAAAATTTCAACCTGAACAGGTTAACCACACCCCCAAAACCCCACAAAGAATAAATCATCCCAAACCAGAAAATCAAAAAAGGGAGGAGGAAAAACCTAAACCACCATAACAAGATAACAGGAGTCAAAAATCATCGTTCATTGGTTGATGACATAACATCAATGGTCTCTCTAGGTCAGTGAAAAGACCTAGACTACAGATTGGAATTTAAATTAGGAGCCATCTTTTTTGCTACATCCAAAAAAATGATCTTAACAAAAGGGATAGATATTACCTCAGGGTAAAGGTCTGGAAGATGATTTTCCCACGAAGCAAGGTGGAATAGCTATCTTAATATCTGACAATAGACCTTTGACCATTCAGTCCTAACCGGGCTGTCTCCTTCAAATTCCTCCCCTTACAGAACAAGGAACCCTGAAGGAGGTGAAGAGTGTAAAAGCCAAAGGAGGTGGAGGAGATCCAGGAAACAAGGCGCTCTAAGCATATTAGGACAAATACACATGTGATCTCATAGAGACCAATAGAGCATGCACAGAGCCTACAATGGCTTGGGCCACATGGAGTCCTAGAATGAGGAAAAATCGGTACAAGCATATCCTTAGCCCACAAGCTATTTCCAGTTGATAATCACTCACAAATAAAATATCAGTCCTCTCCAACAGTCTCAATGGGGGTACAGACCATTCTTTTTCTTTTTTTCTTTTTTAGATTTATTTATTAAATGTAAGTACACTGTAGCTGTCTTCAGACACACCAGAAGAGGGAGTCAGATCTCACTACAGATGGTTGTGAGCCACTACATGGTTGCTGGGATTTGAACACAGGACCTTCGGAAGAACAGTCAGTGCTCTTAACCTCTGAGCCATCTCTCCAGCCTCGGTACAAACCATTCTTAAGGGTAGACTCCATGGCCATAGTAAAGGTGAGATCCATTTATCTGCAAATTTCTTGATTTCATTTTTTTGATGGCTGATAGTCTATTGTACCACATTTTCTTTATTATCAGTTGATGGACATCTAGGTTGTTTCCAGTTTCTGAATATTATGAATAGAACAGCAATGGATATAATTTGAGCAGGTGTTTTCGTGGTAGGATTGAGTGTCCTTTGGATATAAGTCGTATAGTTGCATCTTGAGGTAGAGTGATTCTAATTGGAAATTTGATGGAGATTGCGTTGAATTTGTATATTGGTTTTTGTAAATTACCCCCCCCCTTTTTTTTTTACCATATTAATCCTACTAATCCAAGAGCATGGGGAATCTTTCTGTCTTCTGATATCATCTTAGTTTTATTATCACAATTATGACAGCTCTATCAAAGGAAAGGGTTTAGTTGGAGGCATGCTTACAGTTTCAGAGACTTAGCTCATCATTATTACGGCAGGGAGCACAGCAGCAGCTGGGCAGGCATGGTGGTGAAGTAGCTATCTGTAGGCTGGGATAAAGAAAAACAGTGGGAGCTGGAGAGATGGCCCAGCGGGTAAGAGCACTGACTGCTCTTCCAGAGGTCCTGAGTTCAATTCCCAGCAACCACATGGTGGCTCACAACCATCTATAATGGGATCTGATGCCCTCTTCTGGGTGTCTGCAGACAGCGACAGTGTACTTGTATACATAAAATAAATACATCTTAAAAAAAAAAAAACAAAACAAAACAGTGAGCTGGGCGGTGGTAGCACACACCTTTAATCCCAGCACTTGGGAGGCATAGGCAAGCAGATTTCTGAGTTCAAGGCCAGCCTGGTCTACAGAGTGAGTTTCAGGACAGTCAGGGCTATACAGAGAAACCCTGTCTTGAAAACAAAAACAAAAACAAGCAAACAAAAATCCCAGTGGACTGTGTGTGCACTTTTGAAAACCTCAAAGCCCACCCCAAGTGACACACTTCCTCCAACAAGGCCACACCTCTTAATTCTTCTTCTATCAGAGTTCCATTCCCTGGTGGTTAAGCATTTAAATATATCAAAACCACCACAGATATTGTCTTTAATCTCTTTCTTCAGTCTCTTAAAGTTTTTTTTTTTTTTTTATCATCAAAGCCTTTCTGTTGATTGGTTAGAGTTACCCCAAGATATTACACACACACACTCACACACACACACACACACACACACACACACACACACACACACATACACACCACACACACACACACACACACATTAGCTACTTCGCTGAAAGTGTTTATCATCTGGAGGAGTTTCCTTGTGGAATTTTTAGGGCCACGTCTGTATATTAGGAACTCATCTGCAAGTAAAGAGTCTGTGATTTTTTTCCCTTTCCTATTCGTAACCCCTTGATTGCCTTTAGTTGTGTTAGCTCCCTAGTTAAGACTTCAAGTCCTATACTGAATAGATATAGCGTGGACAACTTTCCTAATTTTAGTAGAATTGCTTTAAAATTCTCTCTCTTTAAGTTGATGTGGACTATTTCAATAAACTGCCGGTCTTATGTTGAGAATGTCCCTCGTATCCCTAATTTCTCCAGGACTTTTATTATGAAGAGGTGCTGGGTTTCTCAAAGGCCTTTTCTGCATCCAGTGATTGTGTTTTTTGCTTTTCACTTTATTTATGTGGTGGGTTACATTTATCAACTTATGTGTGTTGCACCATTCCTGTATCTCTGGGGTAAAACCTGCATTATCATGGTGGATGATTATTTTGATATGTTCTTGGATTCAATTTGCAAGTATTTTATTAAGAATATATATATTTGGGAAAATTTCCCACAATTCTCTTCATTAGATTTTTCTGCTTCTTAAATGAATCTGACCATGTTCTTCCTTTTCTTATTTTTTGGAATAATTTAAGGAGTATCGGAATTACCTCTTCTTTGAAGGTCCAATAGAATTCAGATGGTGCTCAAACCATCTGGCCCTGCACTTTTTTTTTTTTTTTTTTAGCTTGAGAAACTTTTATTAACTGCCTTTATTTCATTAGGGGTTACAGGTCTGTTTAAATTGCTTATATGATCTTGATTTAACTTTATTAGGCAGTCTGTATCAAGAAAATTACTCATTTCTTTGGATTTTTCCAATTTGGTGGCTTACAGATTTTTAAAGTATATCCTTACGAATCTCAGGATTTCCCTGGTGTCTGTTCCCTCTTTCAACTCTAATATATTTAATTTGGGTCATCTCTGTGATGGTTTGTATATGCTTGGCACTATTAGAAAGTGTGGCCCTGTTGGAGTAGGTGTGTCACTGTGGATGTGGGCTTTAAGACCCTCATCCTAGCTGCCTAGAATCAGTCTTCTGCTAGCAGCCTTCAGATGAAGATGTAGAACTCTAGCTCCTCCTGCAACATGTCTGCCTGGATGCTGCCATGTTCCTGCCTTGATGATAATGGACTGAACCTCTGAACCTGTAAGCCAGACCCAATTAAATGTTGTCCTTTATAAGCATTGCCTCGGTCATGGTGTCTGTTCACGGCAGGAGAACCCTAAGATAATCTCTCTCTGCCTTTTAGTTAATTTGGCGGAGGGTTTGTTGGTGAAAATATATTTTAAGGAAAAGCGGTGAACAAGTGTGATACATGAAGATTTGAGAATATGTGCACGAAAGGCAAGTGGAAGCAAGCATTGCCTCATCTGAGGTGAACAGTCTGTAACAGTTGCTCCTTACAAGTCCGCGGGAACGCTAAGGAGCCTCATGCTCTTTCCTCTTTGCGTTCGCTGGTGGAACTATAGAGATGCTGAAAAAAATAGTGTTTTCCAAATGTGTTTAAAATAAACGTATATACCTTCTCCTAAGCACATTTGCCTTAATATAATATTTGCCAAGAATGGGCTCCCATAGACAAAGTGACATCTTCAGACTACGGAGAATGTAGAAATCTGCTATTTCCCACAGTATGGTATCTACTTTCTCCTGGTTATCTTCGCGAGGTTAAATCTGGGTGTGACTGGGTTCTGGCAGTCACTGCGAAGGCTTGGGAACAGTCACTGGATGGCTTTGCCTCTTGCTCCCCCTGCTGTCCATATTATGTTACTGCTGTAACCCATCCATGTGTACAGAAAAAGCACTTGTGCTGACAAATTCAAGTTTCAATATCAGATGAGCTAATACGGCGCTCAATCTGATTAATCCCTTATTTTCAACTCTTCTAGAACTTCGTGTTATCATGAAAGTTATATTTAGAAGGTAATTTAGGGATTTGTGCTTTCTGAGATCAAAATTTCTGCCCTTATGTCAGTTTCCCTGTGCGTAATGATAAATACAAACACACATCCTGCATTTCCCTTGGAAGGTATGGTTTTACAAAAGCTACCTAAGCGATGTTCCATGCTCACGACTCATCTTCAGCAATGGAATTTCAAAATATTCTTGTAATGTGTAGGTATTTTACAAAACGTATTTCTTAAATTGAAAACCGTGGTCATCTTTGAGATACTGGGGGAAAAACCTGTAATATATTTATAACATTTAAGAAATTGAATTTATAGGGATACTAGAGTAAAAAAAAAATGTCACAAGAAAGCATGAGCCATGACTGAAAGCTGCACTTTATGTAACAGTAACGGACAGGGGCTGAAGGAATGGCTCAGCTTCTAAGAGCACTTGCTGGTCTTAAAAGAGCACCCAGGTTGGACTCCAAGCACCACAGGGTGAGTTCCCAACACTGTGTGACTCCAGTTCCAGCCCACCCAAGTCCTTCTGGCTACCATGGGGCACCAGTCATGTGATGCACATGTTTATATGTGGCCATCCACCCACATTCATACAATTGGTGGTGTATAAATGCATAAAAATATATTCAATACCGAAAATGTAAAATTTAATGTGAAACTTTATTGTTTCCATTTCGAATGCCAATTCTAATTGTACATAAGTTCATTAAATTGTATAGGCTTTAGGTTTGGCTAATGTTTTTGTAAGTGATTTTTACAATAAAGTTTGTTTTAAAATATATAAAATATATTAATCTTAAAAAGTATATATAAAATCTTTAAAAAAATCTCAATATAAAATCTTACAATGGACAAATGTAACAAAATAGTATTTAAGGAATGTGGGTGAGGAAAATATGGGACAATCTGTGATTCCTTCATAAAACTATAGCAAATCCAAACTTACTCCAAAACAAAAAATATTATTTAAAACTGCAACTCCTTAATTAAATGTAATTAAAGAAATTTATGATCAATTAAAATTTTGGGCTGAATTTCCTCACTGCTTATGTGCTTGAAAATATTTATACTGTTCTATTTTTCTACTTGTCGGACAGCTTTGTCCAATTTAGATTCCTAGGTTAAAATCATCATCCTTCAGAATTTTGAAACTATTCTGTTTTTTTTCTGCAACCACGTAGTTCTTACGACTCTGATGATAGTTTGTGTTTATTCCTTTTAAAGGAATTTATTTTCACCTGTGTACTAGCAAATCACTCCTAGTCCCCCTACACAATCTTCCCCGCCACTCCATGCCTCCATATTTTGCTTCTTTTTTAAAAAGATGTATTTATTTATTTTATGTATATGAGTACACTGTAGTTGTCTTCAGACACTCCAGAAGAGGGCATCAGATCTCATCACAGATGGTTGTGAGCCACCATGTGGTTGCTGGGATTTGAACTCATGACCTCTGGAAGAACAGACAGTGCCCTTAACCACTGAGCCATCTCTCCAGCCCCTATATTTTTGCTTCTAAGAGAATGCTTCTTCACCCACCCATTCACTCACCCACTCCTGGCTTAGCCCTCCAGCATCCCCCTTCCCTGGGGCAACAAGCCTCCACAGGACCAAGGGTCTCCCCCCTGCCCCCATTGATGTCAGATATGGCCATCCTCTGTGATATATGTAGCAGAAGCCATGGACCCACCTATGTAAACTCTTTGGTTGGTAGTTTAGTCTGAGGGGTCTGGGTAATTGATATTGTTCTTCCTGTGGGGCTGCAGTCCCCTTCAGCTCCTTCAGTCCTTCCCCTAGCTCTTCCACTGGGGTCCCCGGCTCAGTCCGATGGTTACCTGTGAGCATCTGCATCTGTCTTAGTCAGGTGCGGGCAGAGCCTCTCAGAGGACAGACATCTCCTGTCTGCAAACACTTCTTGGCATCAGCAGTAGTGTGGGGGTTTAAAGTCTCCGGATGATGGATCTCAACGTGAGAGGTCTCTGGACGGCCTTCTGTATTTGATCCATATTTTTGTTCCCATGTTTCCTTTAGATAGGAACAATTTTGGGTTAAAATTTTGAGATGGGTCCATGCCCCAATCTCAAAATTGGGATGTCCCAATCCCTTCACTGGGGGCCATGCATATCTACTGGAGGTGGTCTCTTCAGGTTCTATCTCCTCTCTGTTGGGTATTAGCCTGACATCTGGGGTTTTTTAGAGGTCCCCTCTGTTTCCCACCCCCACTGCTAATTATTTATATTTGTTCTCTTAGCCCTCTGGACTTCTCTCCTGTCTCGCCCCAGGACCTGGTCCTGCCCCCCCCTTTCCCTTCCCTTCCCATCTCCTCCCCAGGTTCCTCCCTCCCTCTGCCTCCTGTGATTATTTTGTTTCCCGTTCTAAGTGAGATCCACACTTTGGCTTTCCTTCTCGTCAAGCTTCATATGGTCTGTGAGTTGTATTGTGGCAATTCTGAGCTTTCGGGCTAATATCCATTTATCAGTGAGTACATATCATGTGTGTCCTTTTGGGTCTGGGTTACCTCACTCAGGATGATATTTTCTAGTTCCATCCATTTGCCTACAAAGTTCGTGAAGTCCTCATTTTTAATAGCTGAATACTATTCCCTTGTGTAAATGTACCACATTTTCTATACCCTTTCTTCCATTGAGGGACATCTGGGATGTTTCTAGCTTCTGGATATTATCAATAAGGCTGCTATGAACATAGTGGAACACATGTCCTTGTTATATGTTGGAGCATCTTTTGGGGTATATGACTAGTTGTGATATAACTTGGTTTTCAGATAGAACTATTGCCAATTTTCTGAGGAACCACCAGATTGATTTCGAAAGTGCTTATACCAGCTTGCAATCCCACTGGCCATGGAGGAGCGTTCCTTTCTCCACATCCTCTCTAGCATCTGATGTCACCTGAGGGTTTTTTTTTTTTTTTTTTTTTTTTAATCTTAGCCATTATGATTAGTGTAAGGTGGAATCTCTTTGGTTTACATTTCCCTGAATTCTAAGGATGCTGAATGCTTTTTTTTTTTTTTTTTTTTTAGGTGCTTCTTGGCAATTCAAGATTCTTTTTGTTGTTGTTGTTTTGTTTTGTTTTTTCGAGACAGGGTTTCTCTGTGTAGCCCTGGCTGTACGAACTCACTTTGTAGACCAGGCTGGCCTTGAACTCAGAAATCTGCCTGCCTCTGCCTCCCAAGTGCTGGGATTAAAGGCCTGCGCTACCACTGCCCAGCTTGATATTCTTTGGTTGAGAATTTCTAGCTTTGTATCCCATTTTTAATAGGGTTATTTGGTTTTCCATAGTCTAACTTAAGTTCTTTGTATATTTTGGATATTAGCCCTCTATTGGATGTAGGGCTCATAAAGATTTTTTTCTGATCTGTAGGTTGCCACTTTGTCCTGTTGACAGTGTCCTTTGCATTACAGAAGCTTTTCAGTTTCATGAGGTCCCATTTGTCAATTGTTGATCTTAGAGCCTGAGACATCTGTGTTCTGTTCGGGAAAATTTGCTCTGTGCCAACGTGTTTGAGACTTTTCCTCACTTTCTCTTCTATTAGATTCAGCATATCTGGTTTTTATGTGGAGGTCCTTGATCCACTTGGACTTGAGCTTTGTACAAGGAGATAAAAATGGACCAATTTGCATTCTTCTACATGCAGACTGCCAGTTAGACCAGCACCATTTAAAATAAATGTTTTCTTTTTTCCACTGTATGGTTTTGACTTCTTTGTTAAAGATCAAGTGATCACAGTTGTGTGTGGGTTTATTTCTGAGTTTTCATTGTATTCCACTGATCTACCTGCCTGTTTTTTTTTTTAAACCAATACCATACGTTTTTTTAATCACTATTGCTCTGTAATATGGCTTGAGGTCAGGGATGGTGGTTCACCAAGAAGTTCTTTTATTGCTTAGAATTGTTTTTGCTATTCTGGGTTTTTTGTTATTTCATATGAAGTTAAGAATTGCTCTTTCTACCTTTGTGAAGAATTGAGTTGGAATTTTGATGGGAGTTGCATTGAATCTGTAGATTGTTTTTGGTAAGATGACCATTTTTGCTATGTTAATCCTGCCAGTCCATGAGCATGGGAGATCTTTCCATCTTCTGAGGTCTGCTTGGATTTCTTTCTCCAGAGACTTGAAGTTCCTGTCATACAGATCTTTCACTTGCTTGGTTAGAGTTAAACCAAGATATTTTATATTATTTGTGACTATTCTGAGGAGTGTCATTCCTTAAGTTCTTTCTCAGCTCATTTATCCTTTGAGTAGAGGACGGCTACTGATTTGTTTGAGCCACTTTGCTGAAGTTGTTTATCAGGTGTAGGAGTTCTCTGATAGAATTTGTGGGGTCTTCCCCAGTTTTTTTTCCAATTAGTTTCAGTGTGTCAGGTTTTATGTGGAGGTCCTTGATCCATTTGGAGTTGAACTTGGTACAAGGAGATAAGAATGGATCGATGCATATTCTTCTGCATGCTGACCTCCAATTGAACCAGCACCATTTGTTGAAAAGACTATCTTTTTTCCACTGGATGCTTTCAGCCCCTTTGTCGAAGACCAAGTGACCATAGGTGTGTTGGTTCATTTCTGGGTCTTCAATCCTATTCCATTGATCCGCTTGCCTGATATTGTACCAATACCATGCAGTTTTTATCACTATTGCTCTGTAGTAGAGTTTAAAGTCTGGGATATTGAATCCCCCCTGAAGTTCTTTTACTGTTGAGAATAGATTTAGCTATCCTGGGTTATAGGGGAATTCCAGAACAGGGAAGTGGGAAGGGGTGGATGGAAGAATAGGGGGACGAAAGAGGTCTTATGGGACTTGCGGGGAGTGGGGACCCAGAAAAGGGGAAATCATTTGCAATGTAAATAAAAAAAGAATAAAAAAAAGAAAAATACTTTTGAAATATTAAGGCCTGCATATATATTTAAATAACCTTGTCAAATTTGCTTTCCCTACAGAGGGCTTTTCATTATTCTTTTTCATTAAAATAAAATACACCTCTGGGGAAAAAAAAGAATTTGTGGGGTCGCTTATGTATAGTACCACTTCATCTGCCAATAGTGATACCTTGACTTTTTCCTGTCCAATTTGTATTGCTTTGACCTCCTTTGGCTGTCTAATTGCTCTAACCAGAACTTTGAGTACTGTATTGAATAAATAGGGAGAGAGGGCAGCCTTGTTTAGTCCCTGATTTTAGTGGGATTGCTTCAAGTTTCTCTCCATTTAGGTTGATATTGGCTGTTGATTTGTTGTATGTTGCTTTTATTATGTTTAGGTATATGCCTTGCATTTCTGATCTTTCCAAAACTTTTAGCATGAAGGGGTGTTGTATTTTGTCAAAGGCTTTTTCAGCATCTAAAAAAATGATCATTTTTTTCTCGTTGAGTTTGTTTATATAGGAGATTACATTGATGGTTTTCCTTATATTGAACCATCCCTGAATTCAGGAGATGAAGCTTACTTGATCATGATGAATGATGGTTCTCATGTATTCTTGAATCTGTTTTTTGAGAATTTTATTGAGTATTTTTGCATAGATATTCATAAGCAAATTTGAAGTCCAGTCTTAGTCCATGGTCATCAGTTAGAATTTATGGCATTATTTCAGTCTTTGTGTGGTTTAGGTATCAGCATAAGTGTGACTTCATAGAATGAATTAGGTAGTATTCCACATACTCATAGAAACTGAACAATTATCTGCTCAGTGATAACTTGGTCAATCTTCTTGTATCTGTTGAGGCTTGTTTTGTGTTCGATCAAATGCTCAATTTTAGAGACGGTGCCATGAGGTGCTGGGAACAATATTCTCTTGTTTAATGGTGAAACGTTCTGTATATATCTGCTACATCCATTTGGTTCATAACTTCTGTTAGTTTCACTGTGTCTCTGTTTAGTTTCTGTTTCCATTATCTGTCCATTGATGAGAGTCGGGTGTTGAAGTCTCCCACAATTATTGTATGAAGTTCAATGCATGTTTTGAGCTTTAGTAACATTTCTTTTACAAATGTTCCATTTTTTGTGTGTGCACTCTCAAAAAAATACCAGCAATCTGAGCTAGGATTGCAGAAGAAAGGGAGAAGCAAAAGCAATTCTGAGAGTTCTTTAAAGATTAAGTGAGTGGATGGCTCAGTAGTTAGAGCACCGGCTGCTCTTCCAAAGGACCTGGGTTTAATTCCCAGTACACACATGGCAGCTCACACGTGTCTGTAGCTCCAATTCAAGGGCATCTGGCACCTTCAGACTTACACGCAAGCAAAACACCAGTGCAGACAAAATAAAAAAATAAATAAATCTTTAAAAATGAAACCAGTGGACTAGACTGTGGGAGACACATGGGAAGCAACAATGTATTCTACGATGACTTTCAAATTTGATAGTGTCATCGATTCACTATGGATATCATTTTGAGTGAGATTTATTAGGAAAATAGTGTGTTTTGGGAAGTCAAGGAGTAGAAATATAGTTTTAGAATCGTGTGTTTATAGAGCCAGGCATGGTGGATGATGCTTCTGATCTCAGTACTTAGGGGACTGAAGCAGAAGAATTGCTATGAGTTTCAGGACAAGCTGAGCTATATAATGAGTTCCAGAGAAATCTGTTTCAACACACACACACACACACACACACACACACACACACACACACACACACAACCTCCTCCTCCTCCATCACCACCACCACCAAAATAGTTGTTTCCATATATAATAATTATTGTAAGAAATTAAGTACTATATCTGTATCTGAGATTTATATTAAGGATGTTTACTCTCTGAAAGTACTTTAGCTATTCATTTAATGTACCTTGCTACATAGATGTGATGAGGCCAGAAACATCTGGTGAAAATTTCAATTTATCCTTTCTTATTTTGGGGGTAATTTTGGCTCAGAAAATGTTGTAATCAATATTTTAGGATTTTTTTTCTGTCAACAACGCAAGCTTTGTTGTTTATAAGGAAAACAAAGGAGAGATGGATTTTCCTTTTTAAAATTATGTTTTTGATAACACAAGGGCTCTGTTTAATTTAAAATAGGCTTTGTTTTAAAGCTAAAAGAAAACCTAGTTGTAGGGCATGTGATCATACAATAAAATATTAAGTAGCTGCATCTGTAAGCATGCATATTACGTTTCGATGGACAGACCTGGCCACGTCGTGGGGAAGACTGTGGAGGGATTTTGGAACTTTGGGCTAGAAAGCTCCTGAGTGTTGAGAGCAGTGAGCTGTTCTGTGGGAGCCTGGAAATAAGATTGTTGAGAGCGAGGCGGAAGATGGAGGCCTGTCTTGTGACCTTTCAGAGGGAAGCAAAGACTTTGCCCGGCCATTTATGTGGAGAGGCTGTGGTGTTTGTTCAGCTGGAGCTGAAGAATTGCCTGTGACTAACAGGAGACAAAACCCACTAAAGTAAAACCTATGCTTTGCGGGGATAATGGACGCTGGTCCACTGGTGCTGAGGAATCAGCTGTGTTTAGAGGAGACCCGCATCACGGAGGTGAAATCTGAGAAGTGTTTCCTGAGAGTCGGCACACAGAAGCTGTGTCCCAGAGGTAGCCAAGGCTGGACCTTGCTTTGGTCATGGTGTTTCACCACAGCAATAGTGTCCCTAACTCGGACAACAACTGAATTCACTTATGTAAGAGTCGAAGCAATATTCCAGAGGACTACATGAGAACCCTCTTAGGAGATGAAGTTGTTTTATAGATGTAGTAATGATACGTTTGTTCATTTTGTCTGTATGAGGCACACACTTGTTTATGCTTCATCAAAGTTCTACACATTTCCTGTAGGTGGCGCAGAAAGCACAAGAAGGAGAAAGGAGAACCTTTTAAAATTGCAATCTGAAACTGAATAAAATAAAATCTACTCCTATATTTCCATAATTTGATAATTTAGGTGACGCTATGTCAACTATTTGAGAAATTTGAATGTATGCAATAATTTTTTGGAGTAGAGTGAAATGCTTAGACCATCTGGAAGTTTGACGATTACCTTCTTTTATCTTGACTATTGTGGAGGACGCTTGCTGCCGTGCACAGACGCCGCCACACGGGGGCAGCACAGTAGTTGTGTAGGAAACCATTCAGTTGTGAAGTAATTGGTTCAGAAATAAGGCAGTGGGATAGAATCAATTATCTATTCAGTAATATGAATTAATATGAAGGCTTTAATAATTCATAGTAACTGGCTTTTCTGAAAGTAACTAGCCTGCATTATCACCACCACATTATCAAAACAGATCTCAATAACCTAGTGTCCTACGGTTTAATGCACGTCTCTAAGAGACTTCCTGATCCACAGCTACATGTGTTAGGAAGTCAAGCACTCTGCAGTTTACATATAACACTACAAGTCCTAAAGCAGGCCTCACCCATGGGGATGGCAAAGGCCCTTTGCCACCTTCCTCTTCTTACATTTCTTCCCTTTCAGATTTTGCTCCACGCTTCTATCAATTTTAATTATTAAAAGAAATGGCATGCTAATACAATGACTGCCAAATGGTACAGAAATATACCATGTATGGTCTGGGGATGTACCTTCCTTGGTAAGGTGCTCATCTAGCAGGCAGGGAGCCCTGGGTTTGATCACAGCGCTGCGTCAGGGGGCACATGCCGCCGTCCCAGCAGAGGGTGGATTACAACGTTCAAGGTCATCCTTGATTATATAGCAAGCTTGAGAGCAGTCGGAGATACGTAAGACTCTGTCTCAAAAAATAAGAGAGAAGCTGGGCAGTGGTGGCAAACACCTTTAATCCCAGCACTTGAGAGGCAGAGACAGGTGGATTTCTGAGTTTGAGGCCAGCCTGGTCTACAGAGTGAGTTCCAGGACAGCCAGGGCTATACAGAGAAATCCTGTCTCAAAAAACCAAAAAGAAAAAGAAAAAGAAACGTGTAGCAGAAAATGGAGGACATAAACATTTCCCATCCTGGCCAACTGTTTTCCTCCTTACATTCCCTGAAGGCAACGGTTATTAATAGTTTTTGTTCTTCATGCTTTAGCTCATAATATATGTTTTCAGGGATGAGATATATTAATACATATTTACTTGGCAATTTTTTATTACTGCATATTTGCAATAAGATTTTTAAAAATCGTGTGTGTAATACAACTTTTACACTTTTTTATTCTATATTCTTTGGTTACATTCTAAATGATTTCCCCTTTCCCGGTTCCTCCCTCCCCATAAGTCCCATAAACCCTCTTCCCTCCACGTGTTCCCAGATCAACCCCCTCCCACTTCTCTGTTCTGGTAACCCCCTACATTGCTTCATCAAGCCTTTCCAGAACCAGGACCCTTTTCTTCCTTCTTCTTGGGAATCATTTGATATGTTAATTGTGTCTTGGGTATTCAGAGCTTCTCAGCTAATATCCACTTATCAGTGACTGCATTCCATGTGTGTTCTTTTGTGAATGGGTTACCTCACTTAGGATGATATTTTCCAGTTCCAACCATTTGCCTAAGAATTTCATGAATTCATTGTTTTTAATTGCTGAGTGGTATTCCATTGTGTAAATATACCACATTTTCTGTATCCCTTCCTCCATTGAGGGACGTCTGGGTTCTTTCCAGCTTTGGCTATGAGAAATAAGGCTGCTATGAACATAGCTTTTACACTTTTTGTGGTTACTTTCTTGCGTGTCTGTGTGTGGGGTTGACTGTGCGGTGGTCTATGTGTGGAGGTCAGCAGACAGCCGTTGTGATAGTGGGAGTGGTGTTAAGATGCTCAGATGATGCTTTCTAAGTGGTGAGGCTCGAGGAGAGTTGTGACAGTAGACATGTGAATAAGAGTCATTCTTGTAAGGGATATCTCAAAGGCCTAGCAGATTATGGGAAAGACAGCAAATTCTGCGTGGATATTGTGGCCTTGACTGGAGCAAGGGGGATCCTATACTTCACAGAAGTAAGAAAAACAAATGGGAAAAATTGTAAGTTAAATAAGTAAATTCTGTAGGAGTGCTGACAATATGTTGTTGCCATTTATGTATGTGTGTGTGTGTATGTGTGTGTGTGTACATACACACATACAGTATTTTAAAACTCCTGACATTATCCATAAGGAAATATTCACTGGAAAAGGGATAAAGATGGAAAGATGACTCAGTGATTAAGAACAGTACTGCTCTTGTAGAAGACCTGATTTTGGTTCCCAGCACCCAATGTCACTCTACTCATGACTTCCAGTGTCAGGGTATCTGACAGTGGAATTGGTCTCTAGGTCATCCACACTCACATGCATATACCCCTTACACACATACCTAATTAAAAACAAAACAAATATATTTTTTAAATTGAGAACTTCAGAGTTTGTATATAGGCAGATTATGTATTCTTTAATACATAAAAGTATTTAGTATTCTCAACTCAGGGAAATGGAAGGCCTAATTCTGTCTTTATTTCTTTTGTGTAATATTTATCCACTAAGCCTTAGTTTCTTCCTTTAAACCACAGGAATGAAAATAGTAATTCATAAAAACAAAACTCCTAAACACCCCAAAACTTCCTTGGACTTAAGGGAATGGACTGTATGAAAACATTTAAGACAGGTCCTTACATATAAAGTATATATTTAGCATTTCTAGTATATTCATGATCGAAAATACTGCATAAGAAGAAGTCTTAGCATTCCTTGTAGTTTCCCCTGAAAAGAATTCTTTCTCTGCTCATTTTGCCTTGCTTGATCCACCACTTCCTGAAGGGTTTTGGTATTTCTAGAAATGAGTTTAGATTGTTTGTGATGCCAGGTCAGGAAGAAAAATGGAGTTGGGGGAAGGACAGATGGTGGGCTGATTTCATCCCGTGAGTCAGAATTCATGTGCCAGTTGAGGAGCAAAGATCAGGTGTGGTGGGAAATGAAGACAGAGGAGAAAGCATGAGGAAAGGAGAGAGACCAGGATTTGGGGGATTAGAAAGGAGATTGGGGGCTGGAGAGATGGCTCAGTGGGTAAGAACATTGGTTGTTCTTCCAGAGGTCCTGAGTTCAATTCCCAGCAACCACATGGTGGCTCACAACAATCTGTAACAGGATCCGATGCCCTCTTCCGTTGTGTCTGAAGAAAGCAACAGTGTACTCACATACATAAAATAAATGAACAATTCTTTAAAAAAAGAAAGAAACCAGGAGATTGTGCATTAGGCATTCCTGAAAATTGGGGGATAGAAAGATGCCAGAGACAATGGTAGCATTGCTGTCATTGTGGAACATGCATCTGGGTTTCTTCTTCATAGTCTTCAACAAGCTTAGCAAGGGGCTTGGAGTCAAGGCTTGTATTCTACTGTATGTGATGTACCCCTGTTCCAGCTGCTGGGCTTGACTGGCAAGGCAAAAATTGGGTACGTGGCCAAGTGGCCCCTTTCATGTGTGCACCATTAACTCACAACACAGTGTTTGGTACTTCATATCACACTAATGTTTGTAACACTATAGGAGTCCTGATAACTGTGACCAGTTCTGTGTTCCCCTTTTTCACACGGGTCACGTTGGCATTATCATTGTTCAGGTTATTCTGGCCTGCAGAACATTCTAATCTCTTACCAAATCCCATCCACACTTACTCAGAGAAATACCACGCTCCTCAGTATTACTGCCTCCATTCAACAGCTGCTTTTAGATGTCTTCTTGGCTTAGGCTGGTGACACGGCCTTCTGCTGTGAGGCTGCGCTTCACCATGGAAGAGATTGAGAAGGAACAGTGCATAACATCGCTCTAAATCCTTTCTCTTGGCTCCAGTTGAGTTGCAATGAAAAAACAATCTAGCTGGTGGATGACCCGAGTGTTAGTTCTTTTCCTGCAGAGGCTCTTGGGACACTTGACTGGGCAAAGATACTAAACTCCATAAACAGTCAGATTTGGCCAACCAGGAGCCTGTCTGGACCATGGGAGAACACCTTCCAGAAGTGTGACTTGTAAATTATTAGCAGTGGTAGGAGAGAGAAGGCTGTGCAGCCGTAGGTTGATTGATCATGAAGAGGAGGCAGGAGGAGGACTGACAGCTTTTTATGGGGAACTCCTGTTCCCCAAAGCTTTAATCCAAACATGAGCCAATTATCCCTGACCTTTGTACTGTGACCCAAATGCTCATATCTTCATTTTAATACAAAGTGCCTGAGTCTCGAAACCTGCTAAAAGGCAAATTTCCCTCTGCACCAATGTAACAATTGTTCTGATTTAAGAATCAGAATTCCTTTTGATCTGGAACCTGTGTTCGTTTCTTTCTTTCTTTCTTTCTTTCTTTCTTTCTTTCTTTCTTTCTTTCTTTCTTTCTTTCTTTCTTTCTTTCTTTCTTCTCATTTTATTATTTATTTTATTTTGTTTTATTTTATATACATTTCAAGTGTTATCCCCTTACCTGGTTTCCCCCTCTCCTATCCCCCCTCCCGCTGCTTCTATGAGTGTGTTCTTCCACCCACCCACCCAGTCCTACCTCCTTGCCCTCAAGGGCATCTATCACACCTTCATAGGACCAAGGATATCTCCTCCCATTGATGTCTGACACGGCTGTCATCTGCTACATGTGCGGCCAGAGCCGTGTGTACTCCTTGGTTGGTCTCTTAGTCCCTGGGAACTCTGGGGCGGGGTGAGGGGTGGTCTGGTTGGTTGATATTGTTGTTCTTCCTAAGGGGTTGCAAACCCCTTCAGCTCCTTCAGTGCAATGGTTGGCTTTCTACATTGTATTTGTCAAGCTCTGGCAAGGCCCCTCAGGAGACAGCTATATCAGGCTCCTTTCAGCAAGCCTTTCTTGGCATCCACAATAGTGTTAAGACTTTGGTGACTGTATCTGGAATGAATCCCCAGGTGGGACAGTCTCTGGGTGGCCTTTCCTTCAGTCTCTGATTTGCACTTTGTGTCCATATTTGCTCCCATGAGTATTTCAGAACCTGTGTTTCTTAAGCGCTTCTGTGGGAAATCCTGTTTTATCCTGTGCTTTTCCTATAGCAATGTCCTTTCTCTGTGGAACTGAAACCAGAAACGCTCTTGCTAGGCAAGCTCTCTGGTAACGAGCTATACTGAGATGCCGGCTTTCAAATGCCTTCATAAGCTGTCATCTGTCCTTCTCCAGTGCTGATTGCTCAATGGATTCCTCTTTTGTTCTGGAGACTTCTTTACATTCTACTGATTGATGCTGATAGTGATGTATTCTCGAGCCACTGACACATGCGCTTGCCAGTCCATATTGTCCAAGCCAAGCGCTTCCATGATCCCACATTCCATATTCTCTGAACAGACCGACACGTAATCAAGATTGCTTCATCCATTGTCAGGATCCATTTTCATGACCCACCTTAGCTTTGACCTTCTTTTGTCCTCAATTCCATCCTTCACTGGCATATGTTTCCAGGGCTCTGGGTACTCTGACACTCACCCTGAAGTTCTTGGACTATACAGATGCCCCCAACCATGTGCACGTTTAAATTTTATTTAGCAGCGTACTACTCCTCTTGGAATTGTAACCAACTCTTCTCCAACTACTTTGACAAGGAAGTCTGTGTTTGCAGCAGGAGAAGCTACCCTTCACAGTTTGCAGGAGCCTGGACACTTTGAAGAAATTTCTCTTCTGTCTTCTAAGATAGTGTCACATTTTTTTTTCTGTTATTAATGTGTTCTCCTAGTCATTAAATCACTGCTTCTCAACCTGGGGGTCATGACCCCCTTGAGGGTCACATATCATGTATTCTGAATATCATATATTTACATTATGATTTGTAACAGCAGCAAATTACAGCTATGAAGCAGCAACAAAAAATTTTATGGTTGGGGGGTCATTACAACTGTAGTTCATGTGGAACTGTATTAAAGGGTCGCAGCAGTAGGAGGGCTGAGAACCGTTCTCCCCACCTTTTGTCTGTCTACCTTGTTTCCCTCATTTAGGTTGTTTTTTGGTGGAAATGTTTCTTTTTTTTCTTAGTTGATTTCTTTCCTTGTTTTTATTTTTTCTTCCAAGAAAAGAAACTTGAAAAATAAGCTTCAGTCAGAGTTGAGAGCTTCAGATCCAAACTCTCTGTAGGCTTCTGTAATATGGCCGTCCCTACCCTGTGGGATGCTGCAACAAGGCTGCCCCCTAGGATTGCCTGAGGACTTTTAAAAGAACCAATGCCAGGGTTTTCTGCCAGAGATTCTGAGTTCATTGGTACAGACAGAGCTTGAACAGTGGTGTTTGAAAGACGTCTCTTCAAATGATTCTGATTTTCAAAAACTGGGAATTTACTGTTTTCAAGCTAAAATGTGATCCATAGTTTCAAGGGGGCCAGCATCAAATTGGAAACTGCAGTACCAGCTCAGGGCTTTACGGCAAGAATACCAGGATGCAACGTATATATGTAAATTATTGGTCTAGTTTTATACAGAGGGCCAGATGATGCTTGTATACAGACCAATAGCTCTTCTCCTGAGCCATAGTTAAGCTCTCAGAATACATTTTGAGATCTTTATAGCTTGCTTGTAAAATTTTTTGCATGGGATCAGAACAACTTAAGATTCACTTTATTTACTGCAAATACTAAGGCAAAACTTTTCGGATACTCTCTTCAATGTCCCGTCAATGATGAGCCCTTCCACTTGTGCCGGGGAATGTAGCAACTGTTCAAGGCTCTTTACAAGGTCTAGTATTGTTTTCTTTTTTTTTTTAATCCTTATATATTTATTATATAGATTTTGATACTAATTTTATAATGTTTAGATATTTATCATGAGCATTGAAACATATTGCCAAGGAAGGAGAGAACCCCCCCAAAACTTGCATCATACAAAGATTCTTCTATGCTACTGTGCAATGTTCATTGTTTTTTTTTAGAAGCTTTTTTTTATTCGATATATTTTTTATTTACATTTCAAATGATTTCCCCTTTTCTAGCCCCCCACTCCCCAAAAGTCCCATAAGCCCCCTTCTCTCCCCCTGTCCTCCCACCCACCCCTCCCCTTCCCACTTCTCCGTTTTGGTTTTGCTGAATACTGTTTCACTGAGTCTTTCCAGAACAAGGGGCCACTCTTCCTTATTTCTTGTACCTCATTTGATGTGTGGATTATGTTTTGGGTATTGCAGTTTTCTAGGTTAACCTAGTATTATTTTCTTATGCTCTCTCTCTCTCTCTCTCTCTCTCTCTCTCTCTCTCTCTCACACACACACACACACACACACACACAACTAGGTGATTATCAGTACTCAGTTTAGTGTTCTGCACAGCCCCCAGGAGTTCCCTTGTCTCCAGGACCCTGCTTTTACGAACCCTAGTCACCCTGTCTCCTGGGACATTCAACCATATTGTTTGGGACCGTGTGTTTCTACTTCTTGGTGTTTCAGCCTAAAAGATCTCTACTTCAAGCTTGGGTAATAGTATGGATAATTTATGCTTTTCAGTGTGTGTGTGTGTGAGTATATGTGTGTGTGTATGTGTGTGTGATGTAGCAAAACCACTGTTCAAAACCATTGTTGTGACTTACCTGGTGTTCTAGCTAATGCAGAACATCCAGCTATTTCCTTGTTACTTTATTGCTCCTGGTTGGATGTGGAAGCTTTAGCATGAATTTCTCTCCCCCCATTTCTCTTCCTGCTACTGTTCCTCCCCACCCTTTGTCCTATTTCTCTCCCACCTTTTCTATGTAATAAGCAGTATTTTTGGCCTTATGGTCTTATCAACGTTATATTTTCTGTAAACATCAATCTTGTGTCTATGTGTCTAGTTGTGATTTGCTTATTTGCATTACCCCCAAATTCACAAGTAGATATTAACACAGTCTATTTCACTATAGATAAATGATTAGGCTATTTTAAAGCTTGGGGATATTATAAATATGCTTTATGAGTATACTTTGTGTAAAGTGTGTGTGTGTGTGTGTGTGTGTGTGTGTGTGACATTAGCAAATACATGTGTGTAGGTGCCTGAACTCATGGATACTCAGAGGGAAGCCAGAGAAGGATCTGATGTCCTCTTATGTTGCTGTCACAGAACTAGAAGCCCACTTCTTGGCTGGCTGGCCAGTAAGATCTCGAGATCCACTAGTTTTTGCTCTGCAATGGTGGCATTGCAAGTGTGCAGCTATGCCTAGCTTTTGAGTTAAGTTCTGGAGATTTTAACTCAAGTCCTTATTATTACAGAGCAACTTCTTTTATCCACTGGGCTGTTCCTCAAACATCTCTTTTGATAAATAATTATTTGTGTTTCTGTTGGGTGTGTCCAAACAGTAATTGAATTTATGGCCACAAAGTTCATATAGATTAATTAGGTTCTGATATTATTTAGTTTCCTAAGATTTTATACTAAACTTGACTCTTATTAGCTGTGGGAACACAGTCCAAGAATGGTGTCCTATGAAGAGAATTCTGAGCATGTGTGAGAAAACTCCAAGAAACCAAGGCAAGAGTCTTGTGATCTCATTTTCTTCAAAGATATTGGTTTGTTCTTGGATGATGCTTTTGTGCCCCTCTGGGGTGTAGCACATAGGAGAGAGTTTCCTTCAGATTATTCATTACAATTGCCTATTGTTATTTGTTTACATACCTCTATGGGAAAGCACATTTTTGCCATATGTGTGGCTTGTCTACCACATGCAGCTTGTCCCTGAGTTTGTACATTTTACTCATGTGACCTCCTCTTAATCATCAGAGTACAAACTATCTGATATTTAATAAAGTTGGCTAGTGCATGAGACGTTAGTCTGCCTAATTTATCTGCTTCTTTCTCCGAGGTCCCACTATCTCTAAAGTAGGAAACAATTATCAGTAGATGTTATGAATGTTTCATTGGTTATACTTACTTTGACATTTACATATTTAATGTTACATATTTAATTTTGTTAAAATTTGACTATGCTATTATGTGTCATTTCATTTAGTTAGATTTATTTGAGTTTTGTATAAATTTTTTGAGACAATTTATTTTTGTAATTTTTCCTGTTACTATAATAAAATAGCTGGACAAATGCAACTTAAGGAAGGGTTTATTGTGCCTCACAGTTTCGTGTTGTAGTCGATCATGCCACAGAAGTCACAGGGGTACAAGTTCGAGGGACCTGGTCACCGAAGACTGCATCTTCAGTCATGAATCAGGAAATGATGGTCTCAGCTTACTTTTTCCTTTACTTTTTCCTTTTTTAGGACTCAAACCCAGAGATTGGCACTGCCCTTTTTATTTTTTTTTTTAAAAATATTTGTTTATTTTATGTATATGGGTATACTGTAGCTATGTTCAGGCACACCAGAAGAGGGCATTGGATTCCATTACAGATGGTTGTGAGGCACCATGTGGTTGCTGGGAATTGAACTCATGACCTCAGAAGAACAGTCAGTGCTCTTAACCACTGAGCCATCTCTCCAGCCCTGCACTGGTCATTTTTGCTGTGGGTCTTTCCACCTTAATGAACCCAGTCAATATAATCTTCTGCAGATGTGCTGTTTAGCTTGTCTTTAAGTGATTCTAGTTCTAAATCAAGTCAGCAGGTAACAATCATTCTTTGTCTCCTTATGTTGCCCCTGATGGCTGGAAATCACTATGCAGATCAGGGTACTGTGGAACTTACAGCTCTGCCTTTGCCTCTGGAAGCTAGGAGTTTTCATCAAGCTCTGGCTCAGTGTAGTTCAGTTTCATTTGTAAATAACAAATAGAAGTAAGCACCTTTTCATATGTATACTGATCTTTTGCTATCTTCCTTTGTGAGGTGACTTTAAAAGTCTTTACCCATTTTCCATTGAGACAGTTGTCATTTTCTTATTGAGTTCTGTGTACTCTTTATATATTCTGAACACTGCCCCTTATTATGTTTTGTAACTGTTTTTTTATAGCTCTGAGTATATCCCTTTTGTTCTCTGAATTAGGGCATTTTATAGAATAGAACCAAAAGTATATAAATAACAGGAGAAGTCTCATCACTTTCTGTCGATAAGCTGGAGAACCAGTGATGGTGAAAATTAAAATTTCAAAGTCTGAGTTTTTGAAGACCAAAGAACTATGGAACCTATGGAAGTTATTTCTAGGTCAAGCTTGAGGGTCTGACAACAGGAGCAACAGTGCCAGGGTCAGGAGAAGATGAGCAAATGTCCCAGCTCAAGAAAAAGAGATTCAGTCCCTTCTGTTTCTTTGTTGCATTCAGCCATTAAGAAAGCTGGACCCACTCAAGCGGGGTGGATCTTTTTATGAAGTCATATGATTCAAATTCTAAAATTCTAATCTCTTCTGGAAACACAGTCACAGACTCACCCACAGTATAACATCCTGATAAATTTAGGTGGTGAAATTGACATGTGAAAGAAACCATGGTATGCTCTTTATTATTCGTTGAGTAACAAATATTTTACAGTCCATTAACCACCACTAATAGTTTGAGTTTTTCCCCCTGTAAAATCAGAGTTTTTTTAAAAATATTTTTTTGGGGGATTTTAAAAACAATACAACTTTTTTAGCCAAAGCTTCAAAACATTCAGAGGCGGGGGCAGGAGGGATGGCTCAGTGGTTGTAGCACATGCTGCTCTCACAGGGAACCTGAGTTTGCCCCTCAGTATCTATGTCAGATGCTTCACAGTCCCTTGAATCTCTAGTTTGCGTAGACTCTGACACTTCTGGCTTATCTTGGTATCTACATTCACACACACACACACACACACACACACACACACACACACACACACACACACACACCTCTACAATATAATAAAAAAACTTAATAAAATATTCAAGATTGAATGAATTAAAATGAGTTCTTTTTTAATTTTTTTATTTACTTTTTTTATCTTTTTCCTTATGATAATAGTTCTTTTTTTTTAAATTTTTTTATTCGATATAATTTATTTACATTTCAAATGATTTCCCCTTTTCTAGCCCCCCCCCACTCCCCGAAAGTCCAGTAAGCCCCCTTCTCTTCCCCTGTCCTCCCTCCCACCCCTTCCCACTTCCCCGTTCTGGTTTTGCCGAATACTGTTTCACTGAGTCTTTCCAGAACCAGGGGCCACTCCTCCTTTCTTCTTGTATCTCATTTGATGTGTGGATTATGTTTTGGCTATTCCAGTTTTCTAGGTTAATAACCACTTATTAGTGAGTGCATACCATGATTCACCTTTTGAGTATGGGTTACCTCACTTAGTATGATGTTCTCTAGCTCCATCCATTTGCCTAAGAATTTCATGAATTCATTGTTTCTAATGGCTGAATAGTACTCCATTGTGTAGATATACCACATTTTTTGCATCCACTCTTCTGTTGAGGGATACCTGGGTTCTTTCCAGCATCTGGCAATTATAAATAGGGCTGCTATGAACATAGTAGAGCATGTATCCTTATTACATGGTGGGGAGCAAAGTGGCAGGTTATAAAATCAACTCAAGCAAATCAGTGGCCTTCCTATACTCAAAGGATAAGCAGGCTGAGAAAGAAATTAGGGAAATGACCCCCTTCACAATAGCCACAAACTGTATAAAGTATCTTGGGGTGACTCTTACCAAACATGTGAAAGATCTGTATGACAAGAACTTCAAGACTCTGAAGAAGGAAATGGAAGAAGACCTCAAAAAATGGGAAAACCTCCCATGCTCATGGATCAGTAGAATCAATATAGTTAAAATGGCCATTTTGCCTAAAGCACTATACAGATTCAATGCAATACCCATCAAAATCCCAACTCAATTCTTCACAGAGTTAGAAAGAGCAATTATCAAATTCATCTGGAACAACAAAAAACCCAGGATAGCTAAAACTATTCTCAGCAACAAAAGAAAATCTGGGGGAATCAGTATCCCTGACCTCAAGCAATACTACAGAGCAATAGTGTTAAAAACTGCATGGTATTGGTACAGTGACAGGCAGGAGGATCAATGGAACAGGACTGAAGATCCAGAAATGAACCCACACACCTATGGCCACTTGATCCTCGACAAAGAGGCTGAAAACATCCAATGGAAAAAAGATAGCCTTTTCAACAAATGGTGCTGGTTCAACTGGAGGTCAGCATGCAGAAGAATGGGAATTGATCCATCCTTGTCTCCTTGTACTAAGCTCAAATCCAAGTGGATCAAGGACCTCCACATAAAGCCAGACACTCTGAAGCTAATAGAAAAGAAATTGGGGAAGACCATTGAGGACATCGGTACAGGGAGAAAGTTTCTGAACAGAACACCAATAGCGTATGCTCTAAGAGCAAGAATTGACAAATGGGACCTCATAAGGTTACAGAGTTTCTGTAAGGCAAAGGACACCATCAAGAGGACAGATCGGCAACCAACAAATTGGGAAAAGATCTTCACCAATCCTACATCAGATAGAGGGCTAATATCCAATATATATAAAGAACTCAAGAAGTTAGACTCCAGAAAACGGAACAACCCTATTCAAAATGGGGTACAGAGTTAAACAAAGAATTCTCACCTGAAGAACTTCGGATGGCAGAGAAGCATCTTAAAAAATGCTCAACTTCATTAGTCATTAGGGAAATGCAAATCAAAACAACCCTAAGATTTCATCTTACACCAGTCAGAATGGCTAAGATTAAAAATTCAGGAGACAGCAGGTGTTGGAGAGGGTGTGGAGAAAGAGGAACACTCCTCCACTGCTGGTGGGGTTGCAAATTGGTACAACCACTCTGGAAATCAGTCTGGCGGTTCCTCCGAAAACTGGGCACCTCACTTCCAGAAGATCCTGCTATACCACTCCTGGGCAATTTTTTTATTTTCTATATTCTTTGTTTACATTCCAAATGATTTCCCCTTTCCCAGTTCCCCCCTCCCCATATGTCCCATAAACCTTCTTCTCCCCATCCATTCTCCAATCACCTCTTTCCTTTTTCTCTGTCCTTATATTCCCCTCCAATGCTAGATCAATCCTTTCCAGGATCAGGACCCTCTCCTTACTTTTTCATGGGTGTCATTTGTTATGCTAATTGTGCCTTGGTTATTCAGAGTTTCTGGGCTAATTAATATCCACTTATCAGAGATTGCATTCCATGTGTATTCTTTTGTGATTGGGTTACCTCACTTAGGATGATATTTTCCAGATCCAACCATTTGCCTAAGAATTTCATGAATTCATTGTTTTTAATTGAATTCTTGATGCAGGCTTTCAAATGAACTTGTGAACGTCTTTCAGTCTTTGACCTTGTGTAGAGTGAAGAGAGAAAGCTTGGTGGTCTTGCCCTCCCCACCCACTGTTATTATTTAACTTACAATTTCATTCTACTGTGTTACAAATGCTCATATAGCATATGCTTTGAGTACATTCTCCCTCCACACTAACAATCCTCTCTTTTCCTCCTTACTCATTTCCCCTTTTGCTCTCCCGTCTGTTCCTCTCCACATACTTGCTTCTATGTTTACATCATCTGTACATATATGATTTTATATATTTACATAATACATAGGATCCATAAATGAGAAACACATGTGATGTTTTCTGATACTGATTTAAATCACTTAATTAAACTATCTCCAATTGTTTACACTTTCCTGGAAGCGATATAAATTTGTTCTTTCCAGCAGAAAAATTATTATGTATTTTGAATAATGAGTTTATTTCATTGCTTTCCAGCCTTCTGGCCAAGATCATATGTACAAAATCCTTCATTTTTTTCTCCAATTTCAGGATTATATGATAGTCTATGTTTTAGACTATGTTCTTCTATGTTATAATGCATATACTTGTTTTTACTTTATTATATAACAAACTTACAAACCTGAAGTAGGCATTGTATTGTATTTGTAGTTTCATTGTCAATACGTACAGTGTTATCATATAGCACATTGCAGCCATGTACAGATGATAGATCCAGCATTGTCACCACCAGCTGCTTGTATGACGATCATCCAACTCTGCCTTGATGCATCATTAAGCATTTTGAAGTAGGCCACTTAAGTTCTATGTTAGCCAGAGGGGGAAGGGCAGAAAAACAATTGTCTAAATGTTTCAAGTGGTCAAAAACATAGATAATTTTTGTTCTTTTGCCTACTATGGAGATAGTACCATCTTCTCCCCTCTTCTTTCCCCTCCCTTCACTAACTCCCCTTCTCTCCCTCTCTCCTCCCCTCTTATCTCAAAAATCTGGAGAACTATCCTAGCATAGATAAGAGTGAATCAGCTTTGAAACTGGCCCATTATCAATTATTTATTAAACATCTACTGTGTGGCTGGTACTGTTTGAGGAGCTAATAAATGCATTAAATGAAATTTTTTATTCATAGTGATACCATTCCAGTAATTAAAAATATCATTTGATCTTCAAACTCCTATTTTCTCATGCAAAATAATGTTACTGAGATCTAATGAGGTAATGAATGTTAAATTGCTAAAATACAGTGTGTACCTAGATGTTGCCTAGCTAGCTTTGAACTCACTGTGAAGCTGAGAATGATCCAAAACTCCTGATCCCATTGCTTCTGCTTCCTGAGTGATGAAATTAATGGCTTACACCACCACACCCAGTTTACTCTGGTACTGAGGATAGAAGTATGACTTTGTGCATAGTGGATTAGTATTTTACCAAGATACAACCTCATATGCTTGACCTGTTCTCTCTGTCTCTCTCTTTCCTTCCTTCCTTCCTTCCTTCCTTCCTTCCTTCCTTCCTTCCTTCCTTCCTTCCTTCCTTCCTTCCTTCCTTCCTTCTTTCTTTCTTTCTTTCTTTCTTTCTTTCTTTCTTTCTTTCTTTCTTTCTTTCTTTCTTTCTTTCTTTCTTTCTTTCTTTCTTTCTTTCTTTCTTTCTTTCTTTCTTTCTTTCTCTCTCCCTCTCTCTCCATTTCTTTCTCCCTCTATTTTTCCTTTTCTCTTTCTCTTTCTTCTTCCTTCTCCTCCCCTTCCTCCCTATCTTCCTCCTCTTCTCTCTTACTTCTCCTTTTTTCTTTGAAATACATTAGACTATAGGTAAGTTAGACAAAAGCCTCCTTGACAATAGATATACTCACTGGATAGCCTTTGGAACTTCCCAAGCAGGCAACTCAAATTATCTCTTAAAACTTGGCAATTAGCTTTCTGTCTTAGTTAGAGTTTTTATTGCTGAGTCAAAACACTGTGACTAAAATGCAAGTTGGGGAGGAAAGGATTTATTCAGCTTACACTTCCACATTGCTGGTTATCACTGAAGGAAGTCAGGACAGGAACTCAAATGTGGCAGGGACCTAAAGGCAAGAGCTGATGGAGAGGCCGTGGGAGAGTGCTACTTCCTGGTGTCTCCTCATGGATTGCTCAGTCGATCTTATAGAACCCAGGGCCACCAGCCCAAGTGTGGTACTACCCACAATAGGCTGCTCCCAACCCATGGATCCTTAAATGAGAAAATGCCTTACAGCTGGATCTCATGGAGGCATTTCCTCAACCGCTGCTTTTTCTCAGATGACTCTAGCTTGTGTCAAGTTGACAAAAAACCAGCCAGTGCCCCTTCTATAGAAATTCTTTGCAGCTGATGCTTTTCATATGCCAATTTACTTCATAGAGTGACAGAGACCTAGGTTCAAGGTATAGAATTTTCTTTTAAAGCTAGAGAATTGGATAAATGGCTTCTATCACACACCACACTCCTTCCAACCCAAAGTCTGCTGCGAATATGTGGTAAAGGCACAGGAAGCGGTCAGCCTTGGCAGATGGTTCTTTATTAGTCTCTAGTACTTCTATTTCATAACAGTGGTATGAAAGCCAAGCAAAATGGTTTCTCGTTGATTTATACTGTACTTATGAATCCATTTTTCTTTTAGCCTAGGAACTTACAACAGCCACCCAAGGCATGGTCTATGATAACCACTGAGAAACATGGTTAGAAGGTGATCATGCTAAATAACTTCATCTTTTTTCTTATTCTTCTTAGCAGTAATGTGTACTTCCAGACACTCATTTTTGGACTGAAGCAAAGTTCAGCATCTTAAGATGAAGGCCTCATTTCAAGAGCCTTTTGATCATTTAATGTCCTGTAGTTGCTGCTGTTTTAGGGATTAAGGAGCCAATGATTTTTTTTTTTTAATTCTCCTACTATAGGTCGAAATATAATTCCGATGAAGGTACGTTTGAAAGTCTTTGCCAACATTTTTGTGTTTGTTTACTGAGGGTTTTGGTAACTAGATATAGGACTCTACTTAGGTTTGTAAAAAGGTTAACTTGGATGATGGATTCGTTTCAAGGAGGATAACGTGACTTAGGAGCTAGGATTGCTGTCATGCAGAAGCACACAATGTTCCTGGCCGCAAGTTGCACTCAAGCCTTTGTTTAGCTGTTCTCTGCATATTCATTCAAAATTGAAGGTTGGGGCAGACATCTATTAATAGAACTCAACTCAAAGTTACATCTTGTGTCCATTGTGTGGTATCTCACCTATGAAATTATCTTACCACTAATTATCCACTCTAGTAGGAAAATGCAGAGAAAAATGAGATGGAAATCAAATGCGTATTTCAGGAGCATGGTATACTGAATAATTTCAGCTTACCCCCTCTGTTGCTTAGAAGAGGTTATTAGTTGTGAGTATACTTATGACAGTATCATAAAAATAAACATGGCCACTTCATGGGAGAGCATTGCGGGAAATATTAAAAAAATAACCCTGCATGTTCCGCACTAGTGCCCGCAAGGCAATGACAATCTGTAGCCCTCACACTGCTAGGCCACAGGGCTCATGCTAGCCCACTAAAGGACATGTGAACTCTCCATGGGTTAGGCCCATACTCCTGAGATCTGCCAGCCTGCCCACTTTCCAGTCTCCACTCAGCCAACTCTCTGGCGAGGGTCGCGCGAGTTTATCTCGCTTCCATCCAGCGCCCACACATCCCTATTACCCAGCAAAGCATGACTCTTAATCTTAAATAGTTAGCCAATTAGTATATTATAGACACAATTACAAGATGTCAATACAGTAATTCCAGAGCCTATTAAACGCGATAAAGCTTTATCCCAATATTACTAACCTTATGAAATCACATAGAAAAATGTCTGAAGCCATCCTAGGTTTTTTCTCTCCCTCCCCGTCCAATCACAGACCCTCTCTGTACTGATGCAACTGGACAGGAAAATTCCTGCAACAGGAGAGGCCTTTAATATACAAGTATTATATCTATAGATCATAGTATATTAAATAAAATGGATTTTATATGTAAACATAATTCTTTTTCATTCTTAATATATTCATTAAAAAAAATCTTGGTGTATGGGTATCTCACAGAATTTGTGTAGTACCTGTAGAAGACAGGGGAAGTCATTTGGTGTCCCGGAGCTGCAATTACAGTTGTTAGCCACCATTTGGGTGTTTAGACTTGAATCCTGTTCTGGAAGAGCAGTCAGTGCTTCTAACTGCTGAGCTGTCTCTGATCATCCCAGATCATCATTTGTAGTTTTTCTAAATGCATCATTGTAGTTATTTCCAAAGGCAGTGCAGTGCAGCATTGTAGAGAGAAATGGTTTTGGTGAGGAAAACTCAGATCTGGATTCTCGTTCCTTTATTCTACATTGCTTGACCTGTGCTCATTTCTTTAGTAATAGAAGGTCAGTAATGTTAGCTTTCTAATGACACCATCAATGTTATACTTATAGCCTTAGCATCAGAACAGGGACGTAGGACTTGTTCAATCAATAAGGTTGCTTTTCCTCTTGAGGTTTTTATAAGTGCTGTAAAGAGGATTGATCTGTGTTCAACCTTTTTGTTGTCATTGTCTTGAATACTGAGTGTTTGCAACTTGATGACAGAAGAGCAGCCACTCCAACATTACTGATGGAGATCATGTATATCAGAGGTAGTGAAGATGTTGCTTAGAATGGACATTGCCTCCTCAATGATTGAGAGGAGGACTCTGTTGACTCTTCTCAAAGCAAACAAACAAATACCCCACCCTTAAGCCTCTGGTAAGCTAAAGTCTACTGCCTATATTTATTCTGTTAGCTTTCCAAATGTATTTTATAGAAAATGCTATTATTAATGTCCCTATCAATTTCATTTTAAAATGTATTTACACAAGCTTCTAAGCAAATATCATTTAACCTGAGAGCCAAGCCATCCTCAATTTTAATTTTTCCTTTCCATTGATATATATCCATCGAGAGTTTGGGAGGTCAGAAGCTCTGTTTCTTTCTTTTTTTAAATTCTCACTGCTTTATTATTTATGCCTATTCTCCTGCTTTGGGACTTGTCACAGAAGACAGAAGAGACAGAGGGATGGGATACATTGACCTGGACTCTGCATCTTTATTTTTCTGTGTTCTCCCTTTTCATCATTTTTTTTATTCCATCAGATAAATGATTCATACAAAGCTATGCTAGCTTTAAAGCAAGCACTTAAATTAATGTTTTGGTTTTCACTGGAGAAGGGTGAAGTTCATGTGGGTTGCTTTGGAACAAGTCGTGCTTTTGAGAATTTGGAATTCTGTGATTTTTTTCCCTTCCCTTCTTGCTTTTTTTTTTTTTTTTTTTTTTGTAGCAACTGTCAGAGTTGGCACATGGTGCATGTGTCATTGTTTAATTCATCTTAAAAAGAAGCGGAGTCTGTAGACAGATGAGTTTTCAGTTTATTAGACCACAGATATTGGCAATTTAGGATATGAAATTGTTCCTTTGAAATAGAACTGTGTTGGCACTACACAAACTAATTAGTTCTGTGCTTTGGGAAGTCTTTAAGCTATAACTTCTTATGAAAGCCCATGAAACTTCTCTTTGTTGTTGTTGTGTTTTGAGACAGGGTCTCACTATTTGCTCTGGCTGTCATGGAACTCATTATGTAGACCTGACTGGCCTCCAACTCATAAAGATCTGCTTGCCTCTGCCTCCCGAGCACTGGAATTATGGCATGGCCACACAACTATCCATGAAATTTCTTGATAGTCAACCTTTCTGAAGAGTGCTGCTGAAGTGACAGTGCATGTAAGCAGTATCTGTTTTTGAATGTGGGTAACTGCTCAGCATAATTTAGATTTCCCATAATGTTCTTTCAAATTGGAGATGTGATACTTCTTTGTTAGTTGAAAGTAATTTGTTTTCAGTATTTTGCTTCAATAGTTATTGTATTTCACCCTAGAAATATCTCAATTTTTTTTTAGGAGAAAATCAATTATCTGTATTTTGTAAATGTAGCCTATCAAGAGCCTGGGGCACTCTATATACGTGCAATTAGACTATGATTATTGCTGAATTTATTCTTGGGTCCACAGCAAAGAAAAAATGAAATTTTCATGGTAAATAAAGTTATGAGCTAAAAGACACACTATTTGGTCTTAAATATGCTTATAAATTTGCTTTATGACTCTGAGTCATGAATATATCTGGGCTCAGTTTTGTTATCAATAAAATTATTGTACTTCAACATTTTTAATAGTTTTTTTTTCTTCTTGGTATTTCATGTAAGGGTTTAGGGTAAATGATCACTAAGTTTCAAACTGGTAAGCAGTCCAGGAACATCATGAGTACAAAGCTTTAAGTTCAAAATGATGTTAGAAACAAGAATGAACACAAATGTCAGGGTGTGCTTCAAATTGGAAATGAGGTACAGGGATAGACTCAGGATGAGGCAAGTCAGAAGGTCTGAAGTCTGTGCTGTCTCTGCCTAGCGCACTGGTGAGACCCAGAATGATAAGGCATGAGACAAGCACGTGAATCTGGAGCCCCACAAAATCATCAATGGTTGGGGAAAACAAGGTCTTGCCAATCTCTCATACACTTCTGTTGAAGACATAAATCCCTGTCACATTTGGCCAGGAGCTGATGGGGGAAATAATAAGTATATCGAATCGAGGCTGAGAAGGCAAACTTATCTTTCTATTATAAAAATCAAAGCAGCATTGTCTTTCATTTATGGGTTTTAATGATGATCGTGTTTTGTGTGCCGCCAAATTGGAACAGAAATAGATATGAAATGTCTCACAGAGTGGACCATCCCTTAAATGGCAACTTGTCTCGGTTATGGTCACTAATATTTTAAAGCTCTGTATTAAGTAACATGAGTGTTTTGAGACTCCATGACTCTGAAGCTAGGCATTTAAATTATAAATTGGACATATCTATAACCATGGAGGAAAGAATTCTGTATCTAGGGGTAGGTCAGAGATATCAGAATATGTGGATGTAATTTTTATGAATGAAACCTGAAAGTGAAGAAGGACTTTCATTGGACATAATGATTAATGAGGTACAGGTTGGGCATGCCCATGGGAAGAAATGCCATCAGTCTACCTGCCGAACCCTTGCTTTTAGTTTGACATTCCTTGTGCCTTTCTTATTTCTTTCAAGCATCCAGGCTTACGATTCAAAATTCATCCTTGGTGCCTTTCTTTTACTAGCTTTTTGAGAACATTAAGATTCTAAGCCTGGTTGATTCTCGACAGTATATCTAGTATCTTCTTTCTTTACATGCCTGTTGCTACCCAAGTTTCCCCACACTTTCTGCCCCGCCTTAACTAATTTTCAACCCACTAGAGTCATTAAAATTCCCTCTAATTTGTAACACCTCTCTATATTAATTTTCAGTATTTCCATAAATCCTTTTCTTTTAGTTCTTTAACATTGAACTTAATGTTTTGAACAGTTGTAGTGATGAACTGCATTTATAAGCTGGTAATGGAACTTTATCTATTTGTTTAATTCCAGGGAATATAACATATAACTATGATAAAATTTGGTCCTTTTGTGATCCAGATATTTTGAGACTATGGGCTGTGTACCACTACTTATTTATATGAGTAAAGTATGATTTTATTATGTTCAGGGAGACCATACAATTTATTGCTCTAACTAGATCATCTAGAATAGTGACAGTATATTAATAATTAATTATAATTAATAGGTGAACATAGTATAAATTGGAACTGCTCCAGGCAAAGCTGGAAAGTAGAATCATATTCCTTATCATACTCCCTGGTATCACCATGGAGCCTTCTACCATCTAAAAATAGAAGTAGTATTTTGTTTTTTTTTTTTCTTAGTTTGCCATGCAGGAAATTCATATTAATGTTTGGACTTTCTTTGAGGAGTATCCCTTTACATTTTTGAATAAGACATTTTTATTCTTGTATCTCTGTTTATGTTGTTTCCTTTCCCCAGAGTGATCCTGCATATTTCTCTTATTCAATTCCCTTACAACATTTTGTCTTTTCTCCTTTTACTGTGTAGTCCTGAAACTCACTCTATAGACCAGGTTGACCTCCAGCTCACAGAGATCTGCTTGCTTCTACCTTTCAAGTGCTGGGTTTATGGTGTGTGCCACCATAACCAGTTCTGTTACAACTTCTAATGTAGAATTTATAGTTTATATTTTTGACCAAGCTTCTTTGATTTATATTAATGTTATGATTATATGTATGTACATATTGCATATATCACATACATTATCTTTTTTTCTTCACACATTTTCAGTTAATTATCTGCTCTTCTAAAAGATCCTTGAAGGTATCATTGTTATCTTCTACTATTTTCCTCTTGGTACTGTGGAGTTTTCCTTCACTATCCTCTCATTATTTAGACACGAGGAACACACAGAGCAAATACAAGAGGGAGTGGTCATGGTGGTGGAGAGGCATGGAGAATAGAGATTCCAAATGCAAACTCCATGGCTAAAACTCAGGAGACAGCAGGTGTTGGCGAGGATGTGGAGAAAGAGGAACACTCCTCCACCGCTGGTGGGGTTGCAAGCTGGTACAACCATTCTGGAAATCAGTCTGGCGGTTCCAGAAAACTGGTCCTGATACTACCAGAGGACCCTGCTATACCACTCCTGGGCATACACCCAGAGGATTCCCCAGCATGTAGTAAGGATACATGCTCCACTATGTTCATAGCAGCCCTATTTATAATTGCCAGAAGCTGGAAAGAACCCAGATATCCCTCAATGGAGGAATGGATACAGAAAATGTGGTATATTTATACTCTGGAATACTACTCAGCTATTAAAAACAATGAATTCATGAAATTCTTAGGCAAGTGGGTGGAATTGGAGAGTCTCATCATGAGTGAGGTGACCCAGTCACAAAAGAATGCATATGATATGCACTCACTGATAATCAGATATTAGCCCAGAAGCTTGGAATACCCAAGAAACAATTCACGTATCAAATGATGCTGAAGAAGAAGGAAGGAGTGGCCCCTGGTCCTGGAAAGGTTCAGTGCAGCAGTGTGGGGGGATACCAGGACAGGGAATCTGGAAGGGGTTGATTGGGGAACAGGGGGAGGGAAGAGGGCTTATGGGACTTTCAGGGAGGGGGGAGCCAGGAAAGGGGGAATCATTTGAAATGTAAATAAAGAATATATGGGGGGGGGGAACAAAGAAGAAACCTTGGCTAAATCAGGTGTCATGGACATGGGGGAGGTGGTTCAGTATGTTTGGGACAGATCATGAGAGAAGCTAGGCGAAATGACAAGGATAGAATTCTGAATTTTCTCAGGGCTCTGGAAAGTTGTTACTCAAAACAGCACACAGTGTAGCAGGTCTGGTATTATCTGGGAACTCATAAGGATGTTGATCCAGATCCCTCTCTGCACTGTCAAGGTCTCTCGGTGTCTGTGAAGCCTAGACCTAGAAGGCCTGCTTTTCTTTTTCTCTCTGAGTTAAGTATTCAGGAGTGACATTCGAATATCTGCTAATAAATGTGAGCTGATTAAATAAGAACCTGAGAATCCACTTTTATTTCTCCCTTGGTTTCTTAGTTTTTCAAGCGACAGTGTAGATCTTGAGTAGATTTTCACAAAGGTTAGGGAGCATGGAGGATATTTGAGAATGATGTGTGTCAGAATAATATTTTGCAGATAAAAATGTGTCTTAATAGGAGTTGGGTGGAGAATAAATGAAATAATCTAATTATAGGTGAATCAGAGTGTTCAAGAGTTTGCTCATGTTATTAGATCTAAATTTTTTTTTGACAAAGAATCTATTCTTCCAAGTTTCTAGAGCCTCAGGACAGGAAAATAGTTGGCCATCTGGTTTTACTAAACACGTTCTCACGTATGAGGACAAGATGTATTACTTGGAACTACTAGGAGGTGCACTGCTGGAAGAATTTAGGACAGTTTCTCTGTACAAACTATCTCTCAGGGATGAAAAACTTGGTGGGTACCAAAGATTAAAGAAATTCCTGCATGAACTACTTCTGCTTCTTCCTTGATATGCTCCATCTATCTTTAGGATATATATGTATATATAATATAATATATTATATTGAAATATACCCAGCGTTTCACTAACCCTTCTTTTCATAGAATCAAAATATTTCTCTTCCAACCTTTTGTTAGGTGACTTCTGTCATATTTTACTTGTTATGTTCATTATTAAATTAGAGATGGTACTTGCTTGATAAGATTGTTAGCAAAGAAAGTATTAAATATTAAATCATGTTTTGAAAGAGACTAACAATAAATTTCTGATAATAAGAACAATATTGTTTCATCGAAAAGAAACAACATGTAATGATAGTAACAGAATTCATTGTTTCATGTTAAAAATATTGTTTCTATAGTGATAACAAACAAAAGCCTTTGGCTTTGCTTATTCTGCACCTGAAATAGGCACCTCTTCTCTTAATCTAACAGGCCTCTAGTAGATATTACATTTTCTCCAATGATTCTTGTATAATTTGCCAGAGCGTGCTTTGATTACAGTTAATATCTATGCAAGAATAGGTCAAATTACTGAATTATAACTAGTATGTTAGATTGAAACAGATGTATGTTGGTATATGTATCTATCTAGCTACAGGCAATATTACTTAGCAAATAATAGATTCTGTATCTGTCCAATTATTTGTTTTTTTCTTTTTTTTATTCGATATATTTTTTATTTACATTTCAAATGATTCCCCCTTTTCTAGCCCCCCACTCCCTGAAAGTCCCATAAGCCCCCTTCTCTCCCCCTGTCCTCCCACCCACCCCTTCCCACTTCCCCGTTCTGGTTTTGCCCTATACTGCTTCACTGAGTCTTTCCAGAACAAGGGGCCACTCCTTCGTTCTTCTTGTACCTCATTTGATATGTGGATTATGTTTTGGGTATTCCAGTTTTCTAGGTTAATATCCACTTATTAGTGAGTGCATACCATGATTCATCTTTTGAGTCTGGGTTACCTCACTTAGTATGATGTTCTCCAGCTCCATCCAACCACGAATTCATTCTTGAGATAGCATCATACAGGCATCTGTCAAGACAGTAGCCAGTTACTAAATTTTGAGTGTAACATGTCAAGAACAAGAGCAAGAGAAGTAGGGAACAAAAGAAAATTATGTCCTTCCACTCACTAGGGTCAAAGTAGATGTAGTAGCAGAAGATTTATCACTGCCATGACTCCTTACATACATAATTTTTCTTGAAAGAATTTACTGCTAGGGATAATAAAGTTGTTAATAAGGCAAACAAAATATTCATGTCTTGAAGTTCATGCAAAATGTGCATGCAGGCACCACTCATCTGACAATCTCTATACCCACCACTGGTACCAGAGTGTCTACTTCTGCCCTTTTTAAGCTTTTCATATGCTGAACAGTATTTAAGGATTTCTGAGACCTTTGTTGTACAGTGTCTACAGGCTCTTCATATTCTCTCTTGGGTTAGTCTTAAGCTGTGTGGGATAATGATTACTGCCTCATGAATCTCTTATTTGTCCTTGGTAGAGCTATATGATGACTGCAAGATCATTTCCAACATTTCCATCACCATTTCCATCCGTACTACAAGATTCTGGATAATAATTTAATACCATTAATTATTGTTCCCACATTCAGCATAGGTAAACAGCATGTGTGGATATCCTTAGTCGTTGAAAAGAAATTTGGCAATTTGAGAGATTAAAAAGTTGCTCTGCTTCGCCTTCTGCTGTTGTGATAAACATCACCATCAAATCCAACTTGGGGAGGAAAGGATTTCTTTCAGCCTATAGTTTTTAGTCTGCTATCATGGGAGGTTATGGCAGGAAGCTAGAAACAGAAAGTGAAGCAGAGACCGCAGAGTAAGACCATCTGGTGGCTTCCTCAGCTACTTTTGTTATTAAAGCTCAGAACCATCTCCCAGAAGGTGGTATTGCTCACAGCGGACTGAACCCTCACAGGCAAATTAACACTCAAGAAAATGCCTCACAAATACGCCTATAGACCGATATGATAGACAAAATTCCTTAACTGAGGTTTCTTTTCCCAGGTGAATGTAGATTGTGTCATGCTGACAAATACTAATCAACATGGAGGCTAGTAAGCTAATAACCGAGAGCGATATGAGGAGTAGTAAATCAACATCATCAGTAAACATATCCAACAACTAGGTGAGTTAGTTATATTAGAGAACAACAGAAGGGAAGATGCGTGTCGTCTCAATACAAATAGTTGCTAATGAGCCAGGCCTTTGTGAGAATAACCCATCCTTACAGTAGGAGCTATATAATTAGCACATCTCACAATAAAATTAAAAATGGATGTATCCTCCACTTGATCACTCAGAGGTGGCATCTAGACACTGTGGACCAACTGACCAGTCAATAAATATGTAGCCTTTCTCCTCATTTGGCTAAGTCTTTGTTAAAAGTTTCATAGGGGCCCATGGATTTTAAAACTTACTTAAGTCAAACTAGCCATAAGGAAAATGGTTTTACAAAGATTGTTGCTCAGGGTTTGACTACTTCAGAGGAATCTCCAAGTAAATACATACTTTCAGTTTGCAATATAGATTTTGTCAGCATGGGTATAATTATATTTGATTGATTAACTGACCAATTAATATTTATTTTATTATTAATAATGATTATAATAAATAAACACTATTTATTTATCATGTTTCCAGGCTTATGTTCTAGTAAACAAGCAATGTACCCTGGAGTTATAATGCTTTCCCTATTTTATTTTGAGACAAAGTCTCTGTAAGTTACTCAGACTGGCTTTAACCCTTGATGTAGTTCACACAGATCTTGAACTCATAATCCTTCTGCATCAGTCTCTCAAGTGACACCAGACCTAGGGGATAGAACTAATTTTAAATTTTAGGGGAACAAATTAACCAAGCAAACGTGAGAAGTTTCTAGATTGAGAAGTTTCAAAAGTTCTTCAGCACGTTTCAATCAGACTTGGGAACTGGACTAGGTTAGAACTGCAAGGTCAACTGTAAGTGAGGTGGAGTCTTAACTCTGCTAACTCTGTGATCCTCAGCAAGTCTGTTACTATAGTGCTATTAATTCCCCCATTTGTAGTGTATACCGGCCTACAATAGAATAAGATAATTTAGGGAGCAACCACCAGTGTTACAGATATAGTAAAAGTTCAGTTCTGGTTTGATATTCTTAGGTATTATTGAATAGGGAATGTCATTACGCCAAGGTTAAGTGTTTAAAATATTCTTAAGATTAATCAATAGTGTTGTTGTTATTTAATAACAGAAAGGTGCTTAACAAATTTGAATTTCTGTATCCTGAAGACAAAACTTAGTCATACTCATTGTCAGGAAGTTCATAATTGCCATTATGATTCCTTGAGGTTTTTGTTCAGCATTGAATCTATGGTTGGCACATTGGTGACAATTCCAGAATTGAATTGATGATTCTGGAATTTCCAATTTAGCTCATGTCACTGAACTCAATGTGACTTAAAAAATAGTGGAGAAGTAGGATCCATCCTCTTTTCTGACCCTAAGAGATGTGAAGTTAGTTAAAATGAACTTTAACTAACTTTCTTCTATTAAGTTCAGGTGGCCTGCAATGGATTGCTGCCTTTTTTATAAGTGTCTCAAGTGATGGCTGACATCTGAAATCCCTTAGGATATTCCTGAAATTATATGCATATTTATGATTGGACTTCCATATTTCTCTGGCCCACATTTGCAAATTCAAAATATCTAGAAAATGAAAAAAAAAAAACCAGTATCCATACTGCACTGAGCGTGTATCCAGCATGTACTGTGCATTTCCTTGTCTTTTTTTCCAAAAACAGTACAGACTGACAACTACTAATGCAATATTTACTCTCAGTAGGTATTGTGGTCATGCTTTGGAGGAGTTAAATCTCTCAAGAGGAGATGGCACAGTGTGGCTTTTGTTTTGAGCTGCTGAAGCAGTGGCACAGTGACTGAACGTTGGGCTTGTAGCAGAAGACACATTGGTGACTCGTCTGAACTGGTTTGGGGTACGGCTTTGGTTTCTTGTTTTCATTTTCATGACTGCTAAGGCTCAAAGAATTGTGAACAGCTCTTTAACATCTTACCAAACAGAACTATTGCCGGCTTTCATTGTTTGTGGCCCCAAGCCCTGCTTGATAAGGTCACCACACTCCTCTAACGTCTGTGTTTCTTTGTCACATCTTTGCCTTGCTTTTCCTTCTCTTGAAGGCCTTGGATGTCTTTCGCATGCTGAGTCCTCTTTCTCCAAGCCTCCACTTTTAGGTCCCAGTTTTCACACACGCAATATCAAGAACTAGGCCTGCTGGAACTTAGAAGCAACTTCGTCTTTAATAGGTTGTTGAATAATGCATAAAGCAAACAAAATTCCACTGCATCTGAATAGACCAAAGCTCATTCACAGAGATGAATATCTTCCTTAGTAATTTTACTACTTGATATAATGTTTTCTCCTCAAGTCTTGTAAGGAAAGCCTATGTCCTTTGTTGGACTCTTCTACAATGAAGCTTCAGTTGTTTAGAGAAACAAAACCCCAGAATGTTTTAATTTTATTAACATTTACTCTCTCCATTATTAATAGGTTAAAAATTGTGCATGCAAGAGACCTAATGCTAGATGTTTTTTTTTGAATCTTTTTTTTATTCGATATATTTTTTATTTACATTTCAAATGATTTCCCCACTCCCAAAGAGTCCCGTAAGCCCCCTTCTCTCCCCCTGTCCTCCCACCCACCCCTTCCCACTTCCCCGTTCTGGTTTTGCTGAATAGTGCTTCATTGAGTCTTTCCAGAACAAGGGGCCACTCTTCCTTTCTTCTTGTACGCTAGATGTTTTTCAACCTGGCATGTATATAGGTTTCTTCCAACCCAAATTCCATTTAATTTAAAATTTATGAATATTCTGGGATCTAAAATTATTTGGTGGTAAATTTGGCAACAGTCCCTAAAAGTAAAAAAAGGAGAACAATTCTAATCTCTAATCATTTTATGAATTTTTGATTATTTTCTAGTTGGTAACAGTAATGCATTATTGTATTCTAAAACCAAAAACATCACACTTAAAATCAGACTGTAGGCAATTAGTAGTAAATGTTGTTTGAAACCTAACAAAATGACTTTGAGTATTAAAAAAAAATCCAGATGATGATTTAGCACAATAAAACACACTCTGTAGTGTTACACTTGGTTCACTGACCTCTATATGAAACAAGACCTCTTACATTACCAGCAGAGTTTCATAGTTTCAAAATAAGGAACAACCCAAAGACGGGCAAGCTCTTCATCAAATATTATTCTAAAAAGAAATCCATGATATCATAAAAAACATTGGAGTTGGCTCTTATTCTGTGAAAACATGAGAATGAATTAGCTCTATTGCTGCTGTGACAGATCCCATGAATTTATTTGAAGCATACATACTATTCTACAGATCTCTGGGTTGGAAGTTTGATGTAAGCCCCACCGTGTTCAAAAACAAGATGTTAGCCAGGCAGTATGTCTTTTGGAAGACCCTGATTAAGTTTGTGTGCCATTTTGAGCTTTGGGAAGCTGTCCATTTTCCACACTGGGTTTCCATATTCCTCACCATCTTCAGGGAAGTAGAAGTATACCTCTCTGATTATCCTTCGGGAGCTACTGTTTTCTATAATGACTCCCCCCTCCAGTTTTCAGGAACCCCATGATTGTATTGGAGCTACATGGGTGCTTGAAGATGATATCCTTGGTTTTGTTTTTTACATGTGTGTGTGTGTGTGTGTGTGTGTGTGTGGTGTGCATGTGTGTTTGTATGTGTGTATGGAGTATGAACATGTATGCATGTTGAGACCAGAGGTTGATGTTACATAGTTTCTTCTATTGCTCTCCACTTTATATGTTGAGTCAGTCTTTCATTTAAATTCCCCATTTGCCAGTTAGATTAGTCAAGTTAGCCAGAGCGTTCCAGAGACTTTCTCTTAAGACCGAGATAATAGGCAGGCTGCTACATTGGGGGCCAGAAATTACTTGAGAGTTTGAGATCTGAGCTCCACTCTTGCTCTTGACCGAGAAACTCCTTATCTATTGAGCCATATTTTAGTTCTTTCATAACTCTCCCTCTCCTTCTCCTTCCCTCCCCCCATCTCTCTGTGTATGTGTGTGTTTGTATGTTTGTAATTCAAAAGGTCTCTTCCTGAACATGGCATCCAGAGAGTTTCAGGGATCTCAGGCCCTCATGATTGTACAGTATCCTTACATTTTCAAAGGTTTAGTCCATTGTCATCATGGTGGGAAGCACAAGCAGGCAGACGTGTCGCTGGAGAAGGAGATCAGAGGTCTGCATCTGGATCTATAGGCAGCAAGCAGAGAGAAAAAGACACTGGGCTTGGGTTGAGCATTTGAAACCCCAGAGCCCACCTACCAGTGACACACTTCCTCCAATCAGACCACACATCCATCAAGAAGGACACATCTCCTAATCCCTCTCAAGTAACATGATTGCCTAAAGACCAAGAATTCAAATATATTGGTCTATGGGGTGACTCCTATTCAAACCACCACACATAGCAAGTGTGTTTAATCACTTAACTACCTCTCAGACCTTAATTTCCCCATTTTAACAGGACCTTTATTTTCTTTGACTTATGGTGTATAAAATGATTATTTAAAGCATTTTCATATATGTATACTGTTGCTCTTTGCTTATCCTTCCATATTTTCCTTCCTCGTCCCTCACTTACTTCTCAATTCCTCTCATCAACTTCTTTTTGAGTCTTGTGAATCTTGGGTGTGAGCATTACACGCAGTGTTTTTCTCCCCCAGTCTTCTTTTCTCTTCTTTTTCTATTCTCTCCCCTCCCCTCCCCTCCGCTCCCCTCTCCTCCCCTCCCCTCTCCTCCCCTCCCCTCTCTTCTCCTCTCCTCTCCCCTCCCCTCTCCCCTCCCCTCCCCTCCGCTCCCCTCTCCTCCCCTCCCCTCTCCTCCCCTCCCCTCTCCTCTCCTCTCCTCTCCCCTCCCCTCTCCCCTCCCTCCCCTCCCCTCCGCTCCCCTCCCCTCCCCTCCCCTCTCCTCTCCTCCCCTCCCCTCTCCTCTCCCCTCCCCTCTCCTCTCCTCTCCCCTCCCCTCCCCTCCCTCCCCTCCTCTCCCCTCCCCTCCCCTCTCCTCTCCCCTCCCCTCCCCTCCCCTCCCCTCCCCTCTCCTCTCCTCTCCTCTCCTCTCCTCTCCTCTCCTCTCCTCTCCTCTCCTCTCCTCTCCTCTCCTCTCCTCTCCTCTCCTCTCCTCTCCTCTCCTCTCCTCTCCTCTCCCCTCTCTCTGTCTCTCTCTGTCTCTGTCTCTTTCTTTCTCTCTCTGTCTGTCTCTTTTTTTCTCTTTCTCTTTTTTTTCTTTTGACACAGGGTTTCTCTGTGTAGCTGTCCTGGAACTCACTCTGTAGACCAGGCTTGCCTCGAACTCAGAAATCTGCCTGTTCTGCCTCCCACGTGCTGGGATTAAAGGTGTGCGCTATCACTGCCTGGCATAGCTTTCCTTTCTATTTCATGTCTTATGTATGTAATTCTCAAAAAGTCTGTGCTCTTTGCATGTGAGAAAACATGTGATATTTGTCATTCTGAGTCAGGCCTTTTGTGTGTGTGTGACCGTCTCCAGGTCAAGCTGCATGTGATGCAATCTCTTCTTTCCCTGGGAGAAAATTCCACTGTGTACAGCACAGCATTTTCTTTTATCTATTGATGGTGTATTCAGGTTGGTTTTATATATTGGTTATTATGATTAGTGAACAAGAAATGTAGATGGGTATTTATCTTTGTGATGTGCTTAGATTTTTTGGCCAGTGTATATATCTGGGAAAATTATAGCTGGATATTCTTGTAGTTCAAATTTTATTAACTTTTCCTTTATCTTTGAGGTTAAATCCCCTTTGCCATGTAATAGAACTTATCTCTAGGTTCTAGGAGTTAAGATGTAGACATCTTTGGTAGAAGTGCAAGTTGCAAGTTTGTGATTAATATAGGGATAATGACAAAATTGTAAAAAACAACACCATCATCATCATCAACAAAAAAACAACTGGAAATCAACCCTTATGGAGTATAACTGATTCTCTGGAAAGTCCTGTGACTGTTGGGAGGACATTACAAAATCCTACCACATAAAACGTGGTCCATTAGTCAGAGCATGAGTATTGCCTAGTAGCGTGCCTGAAATGACCTTTTGGGCCCTAACACAATAACACTGATGTAGGACCTGCAGCTTGACCAGCTACTAAAATGAGATTCATATGCGTCCCCAAAGCAAGGAGAAATGCTCTGTTTTGGCCAAAACCAGGGAAAGGTTTATCATGTATGCAATAGTTCTAGAACCTGTTTTACATGTAAATTTGAAGAAACCATCTGAGAACTTAAGGAAAGATGAAAGCCCCAGCACTGTGTGCCACGAGGGTATCCTCCGTGCAGCCTTTCTGCTCTTACCACAAGTCTGTGTTTTCATCTGTCATTAATGGGTTCATGTTTCCAAAGAAAAAGTTAATTTTTACTAGTTTGACAGCAGGGAAAGGAAGGTAGATGAAAAGTGATGATCTATAGAATCAGTTGTTATACTCCTTAAAGAAAGAGAGAAGGAACATTGACACACAAGATCTAAAAATGTTAGCTTAATCTTGAGGAAACTTGTGGATGGGGTAATAAGTGGTGAGTCCTGAGAGGAAATTTTAAGAACTGTGATATCACAAGGTTTCAATGTAAATCCATTGAGAATTAGACTTCATGCATTTTATATCTTTTTCCCCAGTGGCGTTGTTAATATTGTAAATCAACAAAGCTAGTGCAGTACAGTGTCTTACTCAGGGTTTCCATTGCTGAGAAAAGGCATAATGAGCAAAGCAACTCTTATAAAGGAAAGTATTTCATTGGGGCTGGATTACAGTTCAGAGGTTCAGTCCATTATCTTCATGGCAGGAAGCATGGCAGCATCCAGGCACACACTGTGCTGGAGAAAGTGCTGGGAGTTCTGCATCTTGATCTGAAGTCTGTCAGGAGAAGACTGGCATCCTTAGGCAGCTGGAAGGAAGCTCTCTTTACCCACCCCAACAATGACACTCTTCCTCCATCAAAACCACACCCTCTAATAGTGCCACTCCCAGGGCCAAGTACATTCAAATCACAACAGTACTTGAGAAAATCACTTGGTATACTTAGTGAAGCACTTTGTACAATTTGTGAGTGAATTCACAAAATGTAAGTTGAATGACAGTTGTGAACAATCCCGCCTGGTTATGACCATGGTATTCAAAGTATTGGTCTGGAAATTTTGGGAGTACAATGGTGAAATTGAATTCCCTCCTAACTTCATGTTATTTATCCGTTTGTTTGTTTATGTATATACTTATCACCCTCTGAGTCCAGTTAATGATGGCTGTATTGGCATACAAGGCCATCAGAGGGAGAATGGGCAACATATCAGCAGTCATATACCTAAAGGAACTGATGCTCCCTCAGCTAATGGTCTTCAACTGCCAATAGATGGTCAGCTAGGGATGGAGCCCCTTGAGCACTTCTGAAATCTATGTGGAATACTGACTAGATTGATCTTCTACAGGTTTTTATAAACAATTTCAACTGTTATGAGTTCATGAGCCCTTATCTGCAAAAAGTTCTCATTACACCCAAAGACCTGAGTTTGATCCATGGACCCACATAGCAGAATGGGAATGTCAACTGTCACACCTTCTTCTCTAACCTCTAAATGTGTGCTGTAGTATTTGTATTCCCCCAATAAAATAAATAAATGTAATAGAAATATCAAACAAAAACAAAAAACAACAAAAAAACGAATGTGAAATGTTACCTTTGGACATTTGTTGCTAAGTATATCTCCCTTATTTTTGTGGGATGCTTTAAGAGATGAAATTGCATTAATGTTTTGACTTAAATTAAGTGAGATAAGTAGGATATATCACATTGAAAAAGAAGAGTTAATTTATATATATATATATATAAATCTTGTTAAAACCAATGAGTTTTATTGGGGGAAGTTTTAGGAATATGGGTGAGGAGTTACTTATAGAAGGAGAAATGACTCAAAGTCAGGTTGATCACCAAAAGCCGACTTCAGCATGGGTGATGTGAGCTCATGAAAGTTGGAAACCTGGAGCTCACTGAACAGTGTATCGGCAGTTCAATAGGTTAGACTGTGACCTTTGCAGGTAACTCAGTTAATCTGAGCCTCTTTCAAGAAACTCAGCTTGTATCTGTTTCCTGCAGCTAGTCTGAGAGTGTCTCTCCCTAGTCCTTACTGCTTATACAATTATGGTGAGGGAAGACCTAGCAGATTTGGTCAGTTTCAGGGACTTCCTGAAGCTGCTGCTTACTTTCTTAACTTAAGACCTTCCATAAACTTTCCACCAGGGCGTACCATCAGCGTGTCTGCTCCTCTGAAGATACTACAGCCTGAAGGCCTCCTAGCAGATCTACTGCACCCAGGGTAAGAAGTACTGGACTCTCTCAAATAACCACAGCAGCTGGGACCCCCCCCCCCCCCCCCCCCCGCAGGATCCCAGTGGATGTGGGGCCTCTCCTTTCCACTTGATCTCCACCTTTCTTCTGGCCGTTGACTTCTGTAGAGGCTTATCATCACTGTGTATGCCCCTTGGAAGACCCCACAGTCTGAAGGCCTCCCAGCAGATCTGCTGTTGCCAGGGCCATAGGTTTCCCAGGAGACCTACAGCAACCCAGGGACAATGAAGACAGTAGGACCACAGGCCAATGCAAGGCCCTTAGTGTCAACACAGACTTGGCCATCAACATGGCTTCAAGTATCAGAATAGGTTGCTCATATCAATATAACCTCCAGTGTCACCAAGGCTCAGAGACATCAACATGGCTTCAGGCTGCAGCATCTAAATTTTTCACTTAATATTGGTCTAATTATAATTAATATTGGACTTAAAGTCATATTAAGCTTTACCAGGGTTTGAAGTAAGTTTCTCTACCTGTAAGCAGGCAAATTAGTGATCCACTTGAAGAAGTAAAAATGGACAGAATCCACAGTTTTAACTTATAGTCTTCTCCTGGACTAATGAATGGTATAATGTAGTTTTAGGAAGACAGGGTGAGAGCAGTGCATACCTAAGAATGAATAATTCTTAATTTTTGTTAGCACCAAAATTATGGTTGGTTTCAGTAATGGAAATAAGGTCTAGGGTATATAGTCATGTATATCGAAAATATATCTAGTTCTAAGTACCACATTCAAATATTTTAATGTATTCTTTTGGTAGTACTGGGGATCATTTTCAAAGTCTTTTTTTGACTTCTTTTTTTATTTTTATTTTCTATATTCTTTGTTTACATTCCAAATGATTTCCCCTTTCCCAGACCCCCCCCATATGTCCCATAAACCTTCTTCTCTCCACCCATTCTCCAATCACCTCTCTCCTTTTTCTCTGTACTTATATTCCCCTCCAACGCTAGATCAATCCTTTCCAGGATCAGGACCCTCTCCATACTTCTTCATGGGAGTCATTTGTTATGCGATTTGTGCCTTCGGTATTCAGAGCTTCTGGGCTAATTAATATCCACTTATCAGAGATTGCATTCCTTGTGTATTCTTTTGTGATTGGGTTACCTCACTTAGGATGATATTTTCCAGATCAAACCATTTGCCTAAAAATTTTGTGAATTCATTGTTTCTAATTGCTGAGTAGTATTCCATTGTGTAAATATACCACATTTTCTGTATCCATTCCTCCTTTGAGGGGCATCTGGGTTCTTTCCAGCTTCTGGCTATTATAAATAAGGCTGCTATGAACATAATGGAGTATGTGTCTTTCAAAGTCTTATATAAAGTAGACAAGTAGTCTGGCCATGGGCTAGAGGGTCAGCCAACTTCTATCATACTTTATACTGGCAAAAGGTTATTAAAAGAAGAAACTCTTTGTGGAAATCTTGGAAAATTTTCTTAATAAAATAATTAAGAAGAAGAAAGAACCCATTAGGAGGTTTCTAAAACTTTTATTTTTGCAGAAGTTTTGCAGAACTTGAATGTATAGTTTTTTGAATAGTAGATTCACCTACTGAGCTGCATCTGCACTCCAACTCCTAAGAGGATGTAACTATATGAACAGGTTTCATTTTTACATCCTTAGGGTGGCCTAAGGACAGGGTTGCTGACCTGGTATGCTGACTGAGCAAATGAAGAGGCCTGACCAGTTGAAAGAACATTCAAACTTTCTCAATGGGGGTCACCTGCGATGGAATGCAACTTCCCAGGTATAATTTTCCTTTTCTCAAACATGCCCATTCACAAGACTTTTTGTTGTCATTATCATAGGAGTATTGTTTAAATATTTACTCTTTCATCTCTTATGGAATTAGTATTTGGTTACATATATCCATTTTAAGTAGACAAAGAATGTGAAGGTAAGGGAGATAGGACAGAAGGAACAAGAAGAAACAGAACTCAGCAAGACATTAGAACTCTTAAACATTTCCATACAATCTTATTTTAATTTTACTTACACAGGTAATCGACAGAGATGTTAAAGATGCTAACTAGATAAAAGTTTTTCTAGATTTCCTTCCATCTCTAGTAGCCTAGTGATTGGTAAGCTGAACATCATTAATTTTTTTTTTTGTAGGTTGGGCCCATTTGTGTGGTGTTTACATGTAAGAAAAGAGTAAAACTTTAAAGCAAGAATAACAGGAAGGAACAACTGTTATTCTAAAATGGAAAGAGACTTACATTTTGTTTATTTCAATGGGGACATTTGTGCTGACAATGTAAGGAAATGTAATTCTATCATCTCAGACCCAAAATGACATGCATGTTGTGTACTTACTAATAAGTGGATATTAGCCATAATATACAGGATACCCAGTATGTAATCCACAGAAATAAAGTTAGCAAGCTGAAGAGCCCAAATGAGGATGCTTCAATTCTACTTGGGAGGGAGAACAAAGTAATCATAGGAGTCAGAGAGAGGGAGGAGCCTGGGAGGGAAAGGAGAGAGGGAGGAGAAAAGGGGGAACTTGATCAGGTATTGGTGGTGGTGGGGAACAGGAGCGAAGCCCTGAGGGCCAGCAGAATGAATGGAAACAGGCAACCTTAGCAGGTAGGATGTAGGAGGGGGGTGCTATAGAATGTATCAGAGACCTAGGGGTTCTCTCAGGACTTTCAGGACTCAAAGGGAGGAACCTTAAATAAAGTGCCTCTGTGAGAGGGAACTTGCAGAGCCCACTGCCAGAAGAGAGACAGGGCATCAAGTGGAGGGATGGGGTTGCCATCCCACGGTCAAAAACTCTGACCCAGAATTGATCCTGTCTAAAAGAACTGCAGGGACAAAAATAGAGAAGAGACCGAGGGAAAGGAGGTCCAGTGACTGGCCCAACTTGGGATTCAACTAAATGGAGGCTCCAAGGCCTGACATACTATTACTGATGTTATGGTGTGCTTACAGACAGGAGTCTAGCATGGCTAAGCTACCCTCTGAGAGGCCCAAGAAGCAGCTGAAGGAGACAGATGCAGACACTTACACCCAAGCAATGGACTGAAGTCAGGCCCACTTGTGATTTAATTAGGGAAAGGCTGGAAGAAGTTGTGGGGGGAGGGTGACCCCAAAGAAAATTCAGCAGTCTCAACTAACCTGGAACCCAGATATCTCTTAGACACTGAGCCACCAGCCAGGCAGCATACATGAGCTGGTCTGAGGCTCCTGACACATATACAGCAGAGGACTGCCTGGTCTGGCCTCAGTGAGAGAAGACACACCTAACCCTGGTTTAGAGGCCCTAGGGAGTGGGGAGGCCTGGTGGGGTGGTCTGGTGTCGGGTAGAAACTTCATCTTGAAGATGGGCGAGGAGGTATGGAATGAGGAACTGTTGGAGGGCAAACTGGGAGGGGGATAATGACTGCACTGTAAAAAATGATTGAAGATAATTTTGGAAAAGAGTCTTTAAAAGGGGTCTGGGACATGGCTTGACCATTAAGAGAGCATATCACTCTTGTAGAGGACCTGAGTTCTGCTCCTAGCACCTATATTAAACAGCTTACAACTGCTTGTAAGTCCAACTTCGGGGCATCAGATGCCCTCTTCTGGCACTTGCACTCACAAGAACATATCCTCCCCCCCCCCAATAAATAAAATAAAAAACCTTTAAAAATAAAATATAGAGTTTATTAAATAATTAGTTTGTAATCTTTTTTTCTATGAGTAATATATAAACATTTTATTTTAGATACATGGCATATATTATGGTTGTGGTTATAGTTTAAAAATGCAACAGTATACAGACTAAACTCACCAAAGTTGGGGAAAGTGCAGACATTGGAGTATAAGTGAGGCCAAGTGTGAGCTTCTAGAATACTCTTTCCTGTGGAGATGTGTAGACAGTACTTAATTATCACAGCTATTGTGTATGTATAATTGACGACCAGTAATTCTGCTGGGATCCAGACTCAAAGGCATAGACATTCCATAATGTCATAGCTAGTATGATGCCAGCATGAAAGAATCCATAGTAACTCATACCCAAAGGCTCTCACCCAAATCACAGCATCAGCATAGAATATCTGTTGTGGGTAAAGCCCAAGCACACAGAGCATTGTAGCTGGTGGGCTTCATGATAATCTTCCAGATGACCAATCAGTACTTTCTTCTTTAGAATGTCAATGAACTAAATCCATTGAGTTAACTCTGTAATTAGTTATACAATTTTCTATTATTTAAATGTATCAGAATTTAATAATCTTAATATTATCAATTATAACCTCATTTTTATTTTAAATAACATTGTATTAAACATTTTATTTACAAACATTGGTCTTGTACTTCATATATTCCTTATAAAAAATTCATAAATGTGGAAATTCCCACTTATACAATATAATACTAATTTTTTTTCAATTGTCACTTTTGCTAGCAATTAAAAGAGAGTGCCTATGACTCTGAGCTTTTGAAAAGAATTAGTATTATCTTTATTGATTCTTTTGAAAGTTAAAATAAACATTATATTTTAATTACTTTCTATTTTTTCTTTTTTAATATGCTTAAATATCTTCCCTGAATTTTCACTATTCATTTTCTATTCTTTAAAAATTACCTACTCTTTATCTTTGGTCATTTGTCAATGAAGCCTTAGTAGTTCCTAAATTTTATCCCTATCTCTATCTCTATCTCTTTCTCTATCTCTATCTCTATCTCTCTTTATATATATTATATGCATATATATGCCATCTTGAATTAGCAAAGAATCTTCAGATTTTTCACCTTTAATATCATAAACATTAATATTTAAAAATTTGAAATAAAATTTTACGATTTAAGAATTTTTAAACACACATAGCATGTATTATTATCATATCCACCCCACCATTTCTCCCATGCTGCTTCTTGTTAACCATACACCAAAACTTCCTCTTGCAAACTGCATTTTCTTTTTTCCTTTTTAAAATATTTCACTGTATCTAATTAGTGCTCCCTGTATGTGTGGAGGTATGTGATCACCTACTAGAGCTTGGGAAACTCTCTCAAAGAAAATTGACTATCCTTCTGCCAGCCACCATTAACTGCTATTGATAACTTCTCTGCTAGGAGTGGGGCCTTACGAGGTCCACCCCCATTCATGCTTGGTCATTGGTAGGTAACCACGGCTATTCTAAGGTCGTGAGTGCAATTGCCACGCCATCTTGTTTTTTCACTATTTACACTGTTTTTCATTCAGAAAACCCTTCATTTTTTCAGTTTATGTACATTTATGCTCATATTCTAAATTTAATTCTTTGATCTATTTGCAATTTGAACATACCAAGAGTTTAAATTAGTTATTTCCAAGAATACAAGTGTCTCCTCTTAGACTGTGATTTAAGGTGCTTTCTATATTGTAAGTGGGAAGTATTTTGGGGGTTTTCTGGTCCATGGCTGTCTCAACACTCCAATAATTCCATCTGTGTGCTATCCAGATTTGTCTCCATGATGTTCCCAGAAACCTTGTTCTTTAAAGAACTCTGCCCTCAATTTTGGGATTGTTTTGGCTCAGATAGCTCTATTGCTTCTCTGTCAGCATCTGAAGTCATTGTTCTTCAGGAATAGCAATGACAGACTAAAGCCTTTTATTTAGTTAGGAGTCAACAAAGTCATTGCTAGCAACTATAACACAAGAGTAGGGAATTATGGCCAGCTCAGAGGAATAGTTGAGAGTTTCCTGTGTGCAGCTTCTGAGCTCATCACAAGAGAAAAACAACATGTTAAAGAAAAGAGAATCATGCATGGCTTATGACCCAGGGAGGATTAAAAAAAAATCACAGGAAGTATCCACACAATTCTTGAGAGTTCTGTGAAAGTGGTGTGAAAATTCAAATTCATTGTTAGGAGGGCTTTGAATAAACGTGGGCATTCAAAGTATTTAATGAGGTGTAAACTCTCAGAATACTTGACTGAGTTGTATTATTCTTGTAGCCTATTAGGTGTGAATTAAAAAAATTAAATAATCTCACTTTCAAGTGTAATCACACATTGGGTTTGGAAAGACAATGTTAGAGTTTATTAGAGTGATTTTCCTGCACACAGGCAAGAAGTGGAAACTTACAGGAAGTACATCTCCAGGCAGGAGCTTATGGAGGTTTGTTTATTATCTGACTACCCAATGACCAGGTTGTTATTTTTCCTAAAAGAGTGGCCCAGGGAAACCTATGTTATTACTGAGTTGGCAACTTGAACACAAGCTGCTTCATTCTTGAAGGCAATCATCCTGCAAGTGAGTCATGCTTTATGTCTTCTTTCTCTCTTATAGCTTTGTCCTGGAGAAGACAGAAAAATGGTGCTGGAATGGAGTGTATGCATTTCCCAGTCTCGCCCTTCTCAAAACTTACCCAGAGAGATACTGAACAAAGAAATAAAGCTGGAAGTTTTTTGAATTTATTTTATTTAATTTTTCTAGAATTGTTAATTTAGAAAAATCTACCATTACCTTGAAATGGGCTTAGTGCTTCCTATTGTCCACTGTGAAGAAGGTCCAAGAAGAGAGTGGTACGGCCCCTCCTTCCTAGCATGAACACTACCATCCTTTGCCTTCTGTTTTCTTCCATATACACTAAGAAAGAAACAGCCAATGTTACCTTTCGTGGCAACTACTTCCACTATTTTTTTCCAAGACAGGGTTTCTCTGTGGAGCCCTGGCTGTCCTGAAACTCACTCTGTAGACTAGGTTGACCTAAAACTCAGAGATCAGCCTGCCTCTGCCTCCTGAGTGCTGGGATTAAAGGCGTGCGCTGCCGTCACCCAGCAATTTCCGCTATTTGGTTTGCTATGAATTTGTTTGCACACATAATTCATGGCCCTGTAGGACATGGTTGTTTTGGAAAAGGATTCATTGTAAGCATTTTAAAAACTCATGAGATTACAGATAAAGGGGCCAGCACTGTGACAAGATGGTAGAAGTTGGTTTTAAGTCAACTTTTCATTGGCTAAAATAGGATGTCTCAAGAAAGAGAGCCTTTTTCACTTAAAATCTCATTCTGCAGGTGATACCATTTAAAAAATTTATGTTTTGAGGCATTCTGTTATCATTCTCCTAAAAGATCTCTGAGTAAGAAAGGTCCTTTTTGTACCTCACTACAGTGGGGAATAATGAGTGAGTTTCTCATCATGTGGAATGATGACTTCCCAACTTTTATATGAAAATACCAATCCCACTTCAATATGTACAGGCCCTTTCTCTGAAGAGTCAAATGCCCTTTGACTCTTGGTAGTCAAAATACATTTTCCTCACGGTGGACCTAAATTTCAGCTTATTAAATGTTTGTTATCAGTGAGCCATATCCTGTGGTTGCTGATAGAAAAACAGAACAATTGTGAAATGTGAGTCTAACAATTCAGCGATTCAGGAACTTTTATGTGGCAAAGAAGAATGCTGAGGGCTTGTTTGAAAATTTATTTCTTTCCATAGGTACCAATTTAGCCAGACTTCAAAGGGACCACAGGTCTATCTTTTACCAAGTATTCTTGGAAAATTCTAAGCAGAATTTCTAGGAGACCAACTGTGGGATCAGATGGACTAGGTGCTGATATCTGGGTTACCAACTATGTGATCAAGTGTAAGTTTGCAACTCCTAAGTCACTAAATCTTCATTTTTCTTATTAGTGGATTTCCTTCCTTGTAGAAGTTTGGGGTTCTATTGCTGTAAAGAGACACCATGACCAAGGCATCTGTTATAAAGGACAACATTTAGTTGGGGACGGCTTACAATTTCAGAGGTTTTGTCATCCATTATCAACGTGGCGGGAAGCATGTCAGCATGCAGGCAGCTGGAGAAGGAGCTGAGAGTTCTTCATTTTGATCCATAGGCAGCAGAAAGGGTGTGTGTTCCACACTGAGCATAGCTTGAACATATAAGAGACATCAAAGCCTGCCTCCACAGTGACACACTTTCTCTAAGAGGGCCACATCTATTTCATCAAGGCCATACTTCCTAATAGTGTCACTTCCTGTGGACAAGCATTCAGACACATGACTCTATGGGGCCTATACCGATTCAAACCACCACAGTACTGGATAACAATGTCTAAAAAAAATTCCTTAGTAAAGGACTTTATTAAGACATCGGTGAAGTGAAAAACACCAAAACACAACAAAAAGCACAACAGGCACACAGATACACTGACTTCCCCACCCCAAACTAAAACCAAAACCAAACAAACTACCTGTGGAATCTATACTGTCTTGGCTACAACTATTCTGGTCATGGAGTTGCCCTGGAATATGGCTGATTTACCTCATGACATTCCATTGGGGAAAACGGATTTTGCCTTTCCTCGCAAGTACCAACTGCAAATAGCTTCTTGCTTAGTGGTGTGACCGTGGGCACTTCTCAGTGCTGGGATTTTGTTTGGTTTTATTTGTATAGGTTGTGTGAATGCTGTCTCAGTCTCTGTAGATTCACATTTGTATTAGTCCCACTGTGTTTGGAAGATACTGACTTCTTGTTTGTTTGTGTTTGTTTTTGGGGAGAGGGGAAGAATGAGAGAGAGAGAGAAAGAGAACAGAGAGAAGAGAAGGAAAAAGAATGACATTGGGTGGGTAGAGAGGCGAGGAAGATCTCTGAGAAGTTGAAGGGGAAAAGATTATGATAAAATTGTTTTGAATGGCAAAATGGTTTCAATAAAAATTAAAGTAAAAAGAAATTAGCTAAATGAGTGTTTGCATTAGTATGAGCAAACCAATATGGACCCCCTCCCTAGAGTTTTTTTGCAATCCCATGGGGATGGATTCAAAGTAGGAAGCCTGTAGATAACTGAAAAATCCAGAAAGAAATGACTGACTATGGGAAGAATAATTCAGAATTTAAAACTGTGTAAAGATAGCCAGGCAGTGGTGGTACATGCCTTTAATCCCAGCACTCAGGAGGCAGAGGTTGGCAGATATTTGAGTTCAAGGCCAGCCTGCTCTACAGAGTGAGTTTTAGAACAGTCAAAGCTACACAGAGAAACCCTGTCTAGAAGAAACAAACTAAATAAAACAATAACAAAAGCTGTGTAAAGTTAAAAGGTTTATAGCTGATGAAAGGGACATAGCTAAAAGATAGAAGAGTCCTGTTGACAAAGAGCAATAAAACAACTGGAATATTTGATGCATTTCACAAAGGAAAAGGAAATTCCTATAGTTTCCCTCATGAATAGCAGGTCATTCTGATATATTGGAAAAAACATTAACTAAAAAATTTCTAAAATGTCACGTGGTGGTTTGAATATGCTTGGCCCAGGGAGTGGCACTACTAGGAAGTTAGGCCTTGTTGGAGTAGGTGTGGCCTTGTTGGAGGAAGTGTGTGACTATGAGAGTGTGCTGTCAGACCCTTTTCCTAGGACTGGAGAGATGGCTCAGCAGTTAAGAGCACTGACTGCTCTTCCAGAGGTCCTGAGATCAATTCCCAGCCACCACATGGTGGCTTACAACCATCTGTAATGAGATCTGATGCCCTCTTCTGATATGCTTGAAGATAGCAAAAATGTATTTATATACATAGGATAAATAAATAAATCTTTAATATAGATATTTTATCTTTTCTTTTTTCCTTTTCTTTCTTTTTTCTTTCTTTTCTTTTATTATTTTATTTTATTATTATTATTATTTTTTTTTTTGGTTTTACGAGACAGGGTTTCTCTGTGTAGACCTGGCTGTCCTGGAACTCACTCTGTAGACCAGGCTGGCCTCGAGCTCAGAAATCCACCTGCCTCTGCCTCCCAAGTGCTGGGATTACAGGCGTGCACCACCATGCCCGGCTGGATTTGGTTTTTTCAAGACAGGGTTTCTCTGTGTAGCCCTGGTTGTCCTGGAACTCACTCTGTAGACCAGGCTGGCCTCGAACTCAGAAATCCCCCTGCCTCTGCCTCCCTGGGATTACAGGTGTGTGCCACCACGTCCAGCTAATATAGATACTTTAAAAGACCCTTCTCCTAGCTGCCTGAGGACAGTCATGTAGCTGTAGAACTCTTTACTACTCCAATGCCTTGCCCGCTTGGATGCTCATGTGCTTCCTGACATGGTGATAATGGACTGAAATTCTGAATTTATAAGCCAGTCCCAATTAAATGTTGTACTTTATAAGAGTTGCCTTGGTCATGGTGTCTGTTCACAGCAGGAAAAGTCAAAATTAGACATGCCATTACAACAAAACGAACAAGCAAACAAGTTCCTGTTCTTTGTTGATATATGAAAAACAGTGGCAAATACTTTCCAGGGAACTCTGTCTCTAAAGAAGACACAAAAATGAAAGACTTGGTAGAACTCACAGATAGGTAGAATAAAGATTTGTCTTGGAGTCACTGCTGTCTTTCAAGGGCTTTGCATTTATATCATAAATCATGAACTGTGTTTCCATCACATTTTTGTGCACACATGAAGTAAGTATATAATCAAACCAAACTGCTGTCTATTATGCTATTTTTGTTTACTTAATAATTACTAATAAAGTATTAAAGTTACTTAAAAAAACTGATTGTTATTAGAATGCTTTTGTGATATTGGGTGTATGAATGAATAAAGATAAATGAAAAAATCCTCAAAAATTAATTTACTGGAAAGATCATTTATTTTTATGAATTGCTTATTTAAAGCTTGATCCCATAGTATAAGAATCAGATGATGTTTTAGTTGAAGCTAGAAAACATACTGATCCTAATTAGCTGAATTCTACATTCATATATTTATCCTCTGTGGGTTGGTGGGCATGTGCAAGTGTGTATACATGAATGTGTGTTTCAGAATGGGGACTACATTGCTAACTTCATAGTAAAATAGAAATCAAATAATGGTTTAAGTAATAATACTTAGTAGGTAACTATTTACCTGCCGTATTGTAAAGCTTTATAAATATAAAGTAAGTATATCTATGTAATAAATATATCTTACTAATAAGATTGTAGAGCTTTCTGCTCAATTAATCAAACTAGTTTTCGCTACGATTTATAACATTAAACCGATAAAAGTGGGTTGGACATTGCTTGCAGAGCCACCTTTTCCTGTACTGGCAAGTGAGCTGTTTGGTAGAGACCTAAACGTTTGCTCTCAGTATTTTTCCATACTGAATGTCTAGAGTGGCAAATGTACAACAGAAAACACAGACTCTTTGGAAATATTGGTGAATAAACCATGGGACTAAGTTTTCAGGTAATTATGTAACATTTCTATGTTAGCGCCTGTTCTGCCTCAATATTACTTTCTTTACAGGATGAAGAGTTTGTGGCTATATGTGTAGCTCAGAAAAAAGAGGTTATAAAGTAGTTATAGACGAAGGTAAAAGACATTTGCAGACATCTACATGTTTGGTAGGCATGGGGTGCATACCTTTAATCTCAGAATTTGAGAGGCAGAGGCAAGCAGATTTCTGCGGGTACAAGGCTAGCTTGATTTCTAGACCAGCCAAGGCAAGATAGTGAAACTTGTTGTTTTGTATTGTTTTGTTTTGTTTTAGCTGTACTGCTAAATGATGGATAAGGTTGCCAGAAGCATTTCTGTATGTTAGCTACCTTAAGTTTTTCTCATAAGAAGTGTCTGGAATCTTTTTTTTTTTCCATTTCTGTTTCCTTTTCCCCTCCCTGCCTTCTTCCCTTCCTTTCTTTGTTATCCTTTCTCATTTATATTTATTTACAGTAGAACTTTACAATTAGAAGTCCTGTTAAGGGGCAACATTAAAATGACAACTGACCTTATTTAGTATCTTTTGATTTGGTAGATCAAAATAATTTAAGAACTTTGGCAGACCTCACTGAGGTAAATGTAGGCTGGGATAATTGCCCAGATCACCCTTGGACAAATGGTTTAACATAAACATGACCTCAGAAGATGTACAAGTCTCGCCCAGATCCCAGCAAGCCTGGCTGTCTGTGTATTATATGGCAAACTGACTTGTCGTGGACTGAGAGAAGTAGTCATTAAATGAGGTCAGCAGATATGGAGAAATAAAAGCTGGTATTAGAAAACCTGTGAAGCCTTGCACTTAGTACAGTAGTTAAAGAGAATCAATATGGAGACTTAAAGGTTTATTTTAATGGTTTATTAAAACTGCTAACACTGCTACACCTGGTATACCTGGTATATTTTAGATACTGATCTTTAAATGTGTATGTCCAATTCATTAGTTTCTAACAAGTTATCTGGTCATTATACATGAGAATGCTATTTTTTGTTCTTAACAATGGCATGATGGCTTCTCTTTCATGTGCACATCTCATGATTATGTGCTTTGCATGTTTCTCTGTCTCCCCTGGGAGTGGGATTGTTGGGTAAAAAAGGAAGACATGGTCCATTTTAGTAGATAAGAATGAGTTGCTTTGGGAAGCAGCAACACAATTCTATTCTTTCAGGAAGATATACAATCTCCTCTTGCTCCAAGTTGTCAGATTTGAAAACTCTAGCCAGCGATTTGAGGGATGTGAAATTGTCTCTTATTTACCTTGAGTTTCACCAGTTACTGTGTTAGCTAGCCTAGCCTGTCTTCATAGGGTTATTGACATTTTGTTTTCCTTTTCTAGAACTTATTTTTATCCTTTGACCATTTTCTTCTCCTTGGATTTGTTTTCCTTGACTATATTTATTTACGTATTTTGGCTATTAATTTTCTTCTGGTTATATACAGGTCAAATATCCTGTCCCACCTTCTCCCTCCCCCTTCCTTCCCTTACCTACTTTCTTTCAGTGTTCCTTAATAGTATATTTTGATGTTAAATTTTTACACGGTCAGTTTATAATTTTTTGTTTAATAGTGTGTGCTTCTGATGCTGAAGATAGAAATATGACATCTCATCTCCCACACACACCAAGTCCTCACACCTTTGGAGCTCTGCTTCTGGGATTTCTTCCTCCCGTTCCCATCCTCATGCTCCTATCATTTTGTTTCAATTGCTTTTACTTTATAGTTAGCCAAGATCAGTGGGATGGTGCCCCATATCTTATTACTTGTCTTCACTATTACATTTGTTTTGCCTTCAGTCTTTTTTATTTTTCTTTGCTATTACATTTAATATTGTTGGGTCTTTTCTCAGTCTTATACATTAGAAAATTGGATTTGTTCGCTTCAATAAACTGACCTTCTATGAGCCTGTGAGTAACTGAATAATTTAATAGATTAAGTTGGGGGTTTAGATTTCTAGTTAGTCTTTGCTTGCATTTTCCAATAATATTTTACCATTTCTTCTTGACATCTTTTGTTAAATTTATTTCTTATATTTTGTTGTTATTTTAATTAACTAATTAATTAATTAAATTTCGTCCTGGACTCAGTTCCCACTCCTTCCTATCCTCCTAGTCCCACTCTAACAAATCCCTCCCCCATTACCTTCATCCTCTGTTCTAAGAGAAGGGAAAGCCCCTCTTAGGTACCAGCCCACCAAAAGACATCAAGTCACAGCACAACCAAGTGCATCTTCTCTCTTTGAGGCCCAACCAAGCATTCTAGCTAGGGGAAGGGGATCCAATGGGAGGCACCAGAGTCAAAGATAGCCCCTGCTCCATTGTTAGGGAAGACCAAGCTGCTACATGTGTATAGAGGAACTAGGTCCAGCCCCTGCATGCTCTTTGGTTGGTTAGCATGAGGTACTTAGATGACATTGTTATTATAAATGGAAACTTTACTAAATTTCATTTCCCAGGTGTTTGAGTATGCAAATCATGTTAATTTTTGTTATTCATTCAGCAACATTATTGACATTTTTTATTGATTGTACATTTGAATGTCAGGTCTCTTGAGAAAATGACTATTTTGTTTTCTAATAAATGTGCCAATGCCATACATATGGAAGACCTTTTATTATCCATCATCTAGTTATATGCTTATGTATTCTTGGCTTATGGAGCCACTAGGACATCAAATATACTGTTCTATAGAAAATGCTATTAATAAACAGTTGATAGGAAGTATCTTTTCCTATAGTTACATTTTCTTTTTTTGAAACTATACATCATTTTTATTTGTTTTATAACACAAAAAGATAAAGCCAGTGTTTTTTCTTTTAGTGACAATGTTTAGAGTCTACTAAATCTTTCAGTCATACACATAGCCTTCTGTGTTATTAGCCACAGAAATGTCCTCTTGTTTTATCTACCCACAAAATATCATCTATCTTTAAAATTTAATTTACATAGCACTTCATTTAAGAATCTATGACCACCAGATAAGGGTTTTGTTATCTGTTGCTATAGACAGTTATTGAACATATGTCAATCATTTGCATAACTGTTTCCTATTGAGATTCCCAACAGTGAGGATGGTGGTTTATTTATTTTCCCAGGCATGGTTGAAGTCCTAAATATTTCATATTTATTTATGTAAGGAATGACTCGAGGAAGAGCCTACTGCTATGTAGAGGGTTTAAACCAAAGGTAACTTGACATAATGCTGGCCTCTCGGATGCCAAAGCAAGTATAAAGATTTCAGAGAGGGAAAAATATCCATGTTGACCTTGTATATATCATATCTGCTGGTGTGTTGCAACTTCAAAGCCAAATGTAACTATAGAAACCACCCTGTTGCACCACATCACTTGGAAAGGGAACTGAAATAGAAATGGAAAACCCTATTCCCCCCCAAGTTTCTATAATTAACAATTTGAGTGTTCGAATCACAGTTTTCAATTCTTTGAACAATATTCTTTTTTTCCAGATAGGATCTTGCCTTACTCTCGAGTCAATTCTCTTCTTTAGCCTCTCATGTGCTGGGACTAAGGTGTCTGCCACAATAACCAGCTTTAAGACTTTTTTGGAGGGAAGAGGCAGGTGAAATGGCTTAGCAGAACTTGTTAACAAGCCTGAAATGAATTCCATGCCTGGACCTTGCCTAGTAGAAAGTAGAGAATCTAATCCTGTAAGTTGTCTTTTGGCCTCTAAGTATGCACAGTGGTGTGCCCCCACCCACCATACACATAGACACACCAAAATAAATGCAATAATAATTTTAAAGTCTTTATTCTGCTGTTTTGATCTCTGATTTAAGAATAAGCTTAGATCTGAAAATAAGTTTGTTTTTAAAATTTCATGTCTATTATGAGACTTTTAATTCAGTAATAAGGTCTTACTGTTAAAATTCCAGACCCTACTACTGAAGACACTATATACTCTGGCCCTAAGACACAGGTATTCAAGCAGGAACTGGGCTGGAAGGTACATCGGTAATGGCTAAGCTATAGTATCAGAGATGTTGTACTGGCTGCTGGGATCTTTTCCAATGTAGCCCTTGAGCTGTAATAGTGATCTACTGGGGAAGATGTGGTTACTATTGCAACATAGAGGTATTAGCAGCTTTCTGCTTGGAATTGTGGTCCAGCACAAGGTCAGGAGCTCATGGCTCGGAAACTCATTGACTGACCAAGGAGGGTGTTGTTGTTTGTCTCTGCTAGGTCTCAGTTCAAACCTGTTCCTTCTGTAGGCTCAAATCTCTCTATATTTTTAAAAGATTTATTCATTTATTGTTATATCGAAGTACACTGTAGCTGTCTTTAGACATACCAGTAGAGGGCATCAGATTCTATTACAGATGGTTGTGAGCCACCATGTGGTTGCTGGGGTTTTAACTCAGGACCTTCGGAAGAGCAGTCAGTGCTCTTTTTTTTTTTTTTTAATTTTTTTAATTTATTTTTATTTGATATATTCTTTATTTACATTTCAAATGATTTCCCCTTTCCTGGATCCCCATCCCCGAAAGTCCCATAAGTCCTCTTCCCTCCCCCTGATCCCCCATCCACCCCTTCCCACTTCTCTGTTCTGGTATTCCCCTACACTGCTGCACTGAGCCTTTCCAGAACCAGAGGTCACTCATTCCTTCTTGGACATCATTTGATATGTGTATTGTGTATTGAGTATTCCAAGCTTCTAGGCTAATATCCGCTTATTAGTGATTGCATAGCATGAGTGTACTTTTGAGACTGGGTTACCTTACTTAGAATGATGCTCTCCAGCTCCATCCATTTGTCTAAGAATTTCATGAATTCATTATTTCTAATGGCTGAATAGTACTCCATTGTGTATATATACCACATTTTTTGTATCCATTCCTCCATTGAGGGACATCTGGGTTCTTTCCAGCTTCTGGCTATTATAAATAGGGCTGCTATGAACATAGTGGAACATGTATCCTTATTACATGCTGGGGAATCCTCTGGGTATATGCCTAGGAGTGGTATAGCAGGGTCCTCTGAAAGTGTCATGCTCAGTTTTCTGAGGAACCACCAGACTGATTTCCAGAGTACTTGTACCAACTTTTAATCCCACCAACAGTGGAGGAGTGTTCCTCTTTCTCCACATCCTCGCCAACACCTGCTGTCTCCTGAGTTTTTAATCTTAGCCATTCTGACTGGTTTGTGGTGAAATCTCAGGGTTGTTTTGATTTGCATTTCCCTAATGACTAATGATGCTGAACATTTCTTAAGGTGCTTCTCAGTCAACAGAAGTTCTTCAGGTGAAAATTCTTTGTTTAGCTGTGTACCCCATTTTTAATAGGGTTATTTGGTTTTCTGGGGTCTAACTTCTTGAGTTCTTTGTATATATTGGATATTAGCCCTCTGTCTGATGTAGGGTTGGTGAAGATCTTTTCCCAATTTGTTGGTTTCTGTTTTGTCCTTTTGATGTTGTCCTTTGCCTTACAGAGGTCCCATTTGTTAATTCTTGATCTTAGAGCATAAGCTATTGTTGTTCTGTTCAGGAACTTTCCCCCTGTGCCCATGTCCTCAAGGGTCTTCCCCAGTTTCTTTTCTATTAGTTTCAGTGTGTCTGGTTTTATGTGGAGGTCCTCGATCCACTTAGAGTTGAGCTTAGTTCAAGGAGATAAGAATGGATAAATTTGCATTTTTCTGCATGTTGACCTCCAATTGAACCAGCACCATTTTTTTGAAAAGGCTATCTTTTTTCCACTGGATATTTTCAGCTCCTTTGTTGAAGATCAAGTGACCATAGGTGTGTGGGTTCATTTTTGGGTTTTCAATCCTATTCCATTGATCCACCTGCCTGTCACTGTACCAATACCATGCAGTTTTAACACCATTACTCTGTAGTATTGCTTGAAGTCTGGGATACTGATTCCCCCAGAAGTTCTTTTAGTATTGAGAAGAGTTTTAGCTATCCTGTTTTTTTTTTTTTTTTTTTTTTTTTTTTTTTTTTGTTATTCCAGATGAATTTGAGAATTGCTCTTTCTAACTCTATGAAGAACTGAGTTGGGATTTTGATGGGGAATGCGTTGTTGAATCTGTATATTGGTTTTGGCAAGATGGCCCTTTTAACTATATTAATCCTGCCAATCCATGAGCATGGAAGATTTTCCCATTTTCTGAGGTCTTCTTCAGTTTCCTTCTTCAGAGATCTGTCTTTCAGATTTTTCACTTGTTTGGTTAGAGTCACACCAAGATACTTTATATTGTTTGTGGCTATTATGAAGGGTGTCATTTCCCTAATTTCTTTCTCAGCCTGCTTACCCTTTGAGTATAGGAAGGCTACTGATTTGCTTGAGTTGATTTTATAATCAGCCACTTTGCTGAAGTTGTTTATCAGTTGTAGGAGTTCTCTGGTGGAGTTTTTTTGGTCACTTAAGTATACTATCATATCATCTGCAAATAATGATAGTTTGACGTCTTCCTTTCCAATTTGTATCCCTTTGACCTCCTTATGTTGTCTAATTGCTCTAGCTAGTACCTCATGTACTATATTGAAAAGATATGGAGAGACAGGGCAGTCTTGTTTAGTCCCTGATTTTAGTTGGATTGCTTCAAGTTTCTCTCCATTTAGTTTGATGTTGGCTACTGGTTTGCTGTATATTGCTTTTACTATGTTTAGGTATGGGCCTTGAATTCCTGTCCTTTCGAAGACTTTTAGCATGAGAGGATGCTGAATTTTGTCAAATGCTTTTTCATCAACTAATGAAATGACCATGTGGTTTTTTTCTTTGAGTTTGTTTATGTAGTGTATTGCATTGATGGATTTCCATATATTGAACCATCCCTACATCCCTGGGATGAAGCCTACTTGATCATGGTTGTACTGTCTGGTTTTATGTGTCAACTTGACACAGGCTGGAGTTATCATAGAGAAAGGAGTTTCAGTTGGGGAAATGCTTCCATGAGATCGAACTGTGAGGCATTTTCTCAATTAGTGATCAAGGTGGAGGGCCCCTTGTGGGTGGTACCATCCATGGGCTAATATTCTTGGGTTCCATAAGAGAGCAGGCTGAGAAAGCCAGGGCAAGCAAGCCAGTAAGGAACATCTCTCTCCATCTCTCTCCATCAGCTCCTGCTTCCAAACCTGCTTGAGTTCCAGTCTTGACTTCCTTTTGTGATAAACAGCAATGCAGAAGTGTAAGCTCAATAAACCCTTTCCTCCCCAACTTGCTTCTTGGTCATGATGTTGTGCAGGAATAGAAACCCTGACTAAGACAATGGTGAATGATGGTTTTGATGTGTTCTTGGATTCAGTTGGCAAGAATTTTATTGAATATTTTTGCATTGATGTTCATAGAGGAAATTTGTCTGAAGTTCTCTTTCTTCATTGGATCTTTGGGTGGTTTTGGTATCAGTGTAATTGTGGCTTGGTAGAATGAGTTGGGTAGTGTTACTTCTGTTTCTCTTTTGTGGAATAGTTTGAAGAGTATTGGTGTTAGGTCTTCTTTGAAGGTTTGATAGAATTCTGCACTAAAACCATCTGATCCTGTGCTTTTGTTGGTTGGAAGACTTTCTATGACCCTTTCTATTTCTTTAGGGATTATGGGACTGTTTAGATGATCTATTTGCACATTTTCTCCAGTAAGAAATTTTCTTCTATTTTAGAACTATTCATATTTGAAACAACAACAAAGGATCTTAATATTTGAGTGGACTGCAAAGACAGGTGGGCAGTCTCAGTACACTGCTTCTGTAAGGGCAGCCTAAGCTCTGCCCCCTCCCCTGAGAAAACAAGGACAGAAGAGGTCTTTTTATTTTTCACAACAGCTCATAGTGGACAGTACAATGGCATTGGGAGATTTTCCTGATGGAAGGACATAGCTCCATTTACATTTCAGTCAGTTCAATGGTCATGCCTGGTTTAAACAACTTGGAACACACAATTTTCCTCTAGTGAAGTATCATCATGAAGACAGGCTACAAATATTTTGTAATTGACTATGTTGGCTAGATTTAATTTCTGTAATAGTCATGTCTAAGAAAGTTTTATAAAGCATTTTCCCACAACTTCAAATTTGTTGACATGAAGTCATGTTTTCTTCCTTCTTTAATTTCTTCTAAACATGAGGGAGAATTATCTGATCAAAGAACTAAACTATCAAGTTGAAAAGGTTTTAAAGTACCCAATATCAGCTGATTTGGTTAGAATTTATGATTAAAAATTGTTATTTCATGAAGATAGCTTGTTGTTCTCCTTTGTCATGGTTGTACCTAAAACTCCTCTGATAAATATAAGCTCTAGCACATATCTTTTCTTTCCTAATATAATGCCAAACTTTTAATACTTTAGTTGTCTTCCAAGTTTGATGTTATTATGGGTATGATACTAGGTTATAATTATAACTATAACTATAATTAACTATAACTATATATGTATATATATATGTGTGTGTGTGTGTATGCACAGAAAAAATTCAGAAGACTCATTTTTAAAAAATTGTATATATTATCAGAATAAGTCAGTCAGGGCCGAGCTGGGGAGGGATATGTGGATGTAAGCGTGAGTATCTATATGTGTGAGAAGAAACCAATTCAAGATCACTAATAGCCACCAAAACTATAACCTCAGAGTATCTTTTTTCTGCTGTGTTAGATTTGTGGAGATCAGGCTGCTTCTTTGGTGTATATGGGAATGATAGTTTTGTTCTGAGGCAAATAAGCTTCCTACAATTTTGTGAGAAGATGAATATCTATGTTCATTGTACTGTATAAAGGAATTGAATAAGCAGAGGGTCCTGTTATGGGCAGCAATCTTTCATCTTCTGAAAGATTGAATCTGTATTTTCTTCCTCTTGTTTTTCCTTTTCCTTCTCTCCCTCCTCCTCCTCATTTTTTCCTCTTCCTCTTCTTGGGGAAAAAATACAGAAATTCTAAATTTATTTGTTTCTAAAGTTGTACATCTCAGTTTAAACACTTTTCTTAATTGACCTCAAGCTATACTACAGAGCAACAGTGATAAAAACTGCATGGTATTGGTACAGAGACAGACAGGTTGATAAATGAAATAGAACTGAAGACCAAGAAATAAAACCACACACGTATGGACACTTGATCTTTGACAAAGAGGCCAAAAATATACTATGGAGAAAAGAAAGCATTTTTAATAAATGGTGCTGGTCTAACTGGCAGTCTGTATATAGAAAAATGAAAATAGATCCATACTTGTCACCTGCACAAGGCTCATGTCCAAGTGGATCAAAGACTTCCACATAAGATCAGATACACTGAATCTAATAGAAAAAAAAGTGAGAAAGAGGTGTGAACTCATTGGCACAGGGTGAAATTTCTTAAACAGAATTCTAATTGTTCATGCTCTAATATCAACAAGTGATAAGTGGAACCTGGTGAAACTGAAAAGCTGCTTAAGACAAAAGACATAGTCAATAGGACAAATAAGCAACCCACAGGTTGGGAAAAACTTTACTAACCCCACATCTGATAGAGGGCTAATATCCAAAATATATGGGGTGTAGAACTAAACAGAAAATTCACACCAGAGGAATCTCGAATGGCTGAGAAGCACCTAAAGAAATATTCAAAGTCCTTAGTGATCAGGGAAATGCAAATCAAAATGACCCTGAGATTCCACTTTAAACCAATCAGAATGGCTAGATCAAAAATTCAGGTGACAGCACATGTTGGTGAGGATGTGGAGAAAGAGAAAGACTCCTAAATTGCTGGTGGGATTGCAAACTGGTACAACTACTCTGGAAATCAATCTGGAGGTTTATCAGAAAATTAGAAATGGATCTGCCTGAAGAACCAGCTATATCACTCTTGGGCATATACCCAAAAGATGCCCCACCACGCCACAGGGACACATGCTCCGCTATGTTCGTAGCAGCCTTATTTGTGATAGCCAGAAGCTGGAAAGAACCCAGATGTCTTACAAAGGAAGAATGGATATGGAAAATGTGATTCATTTACACAATGGAATGCTACTTAGCTATTAAGAATGACGGCATTATGAGTTTTGCAGGAAAACAGATGGGATTAGAAAATATCATCTGCTCTCATTCTCTCTCTTCTCTTTCCCCTTCTCTTGCCCTCTTGGGCTTTGCTTCTCCCTTACCTTCCCCCCTCTCTCCAAGTGGTCATGGCCAGCCTCTACTTCTCTACTCTCTCCTTCTCTCTGCCATTCCCTGCCTCTACTGCCCCCTTAATTCCCCTCCCCAAGCCCTCTTCCCTCCTCCCATTCTCCTATAAACCCCCTCCTACTTCTCTGTCCTGGCAATCCCCTACAATGCTGGAACGAGCCTTTTCAGGACCAGGGACCTCTCCATCCTTCTTGGGAGTCATTTGGTATGTGAATTGTGTCTTGGGTATTCAGAGTTTCTGAGCTAATATCCACTTATCAGTGACTGCATACCATGTGTGTTCTTTTGTGATTGGGTTACCTTACTTAGGATGATATTTTCCAGATCCAACCATTTGCCTAAGAATTTCATGAATTCATTGTTTTTAATTGCTGAGTAGTATTCCATTGTGTATATATACCACATTTTCTGTATCCGTTACTCCACTGAGGGACATCTGGGTTCTTTCCAGCTTCTGGCTATTATAAATAGTGCTGCTATGAACATAGTGGAGCATGTGTCCTTATTGCATGCAGGGGAGTCCTCTGGGTATATGCCCAGGAATGGAATTGCAGGGTCCTCCAGAAGTGTTATGCCCAGTTTTCTGAGGAACTTCCAGACTGATTTCCAGAGTGGTTGTACCAGCTTGCATTCCCACCAGCAGTGGAGGAGTGTTCCTCTTTCTCCACATCCTTGCCAACACCTACTGTATCCTGAGTTCTTAATCTTAGCCGTTCTGACTGGTGTGAGATGAAATCTCAGGGTTGTTTTGATTTGCATTTCCCTAATGACTAATGATGTTGAACATTTCTTAAGGTGCTTCTCAGCCATTCGAAGCTCTTCAGTTGAAAATTCTTTGTTTAGCGCTGTACCCCATTTTTTAATACAGGGGGGAAGCAGGAAAGGGAAAGTCATTTGGAATGTAAACAAAGAATATAGAAAATAAAAATTAAAATAAAAAATAAATATACAGAGAGCTCAAAAAAATTCCCCTCCCCATGCCCTAAATCAACTCTATTCTATACTAAAAGAAAATAGAAAATATCATCCTGAGTGAGGTAACTCAAAACGAAAAGGACATGCATAGAATGTATTCACCAAGTAGATATTAGCCATAAAAGCTGAGAATACCCAGGATACAATCCACAGAACTCTAGAAGGTTAACAGGTCAAAGGGCCCAAGTGAAGATGCTTCCCTCCCACTTGGAAAGGAGAAGAAAGCAATCATGGAGGGCAGAGGGAATGAGGTACCTGGGTGGGAGACGGGACAGGAGGGGAAAAGGGGAACATAAGCTGGTAAGGAGTAAAGCCCTGAGGGACAGCAGAATGAATGGAAACAGGCAATCCTGGGAGGTAGGAGGTCTGGGAACCCTCTAGAATATATCAGAGAACTGGGAGGTGAGGACTCAAAAGGAGGGACCTTAGATGAAATGCCCAACAGTGGGAAGAGGGAACTAGTAGAGTCTATCTTCAGTAGAAGACAGGGCATCAAGTGGAGGGATGGGGTTGCTATCCCACAGTCAAAAACTCTGCCTCAGAATTGTTCCTGTCTAAAAGAACTGCAGGGACAAAAATGGAGAAGAGACTGAGGGAAAGGAGGTCCAGTGACTGGCCCAAATTGGGACCCATCTCAAGGAAAGCCTCCAAGGCCTGACACTATTAGTGATGCTATGGTGTGCTTACAGGCAGGAGTATAGCATGGCTGCTCTCTGAGAGGCCCAACAAGCAGCTGACTGAGACAGATGTTGGGGACCCCTGTGGTTGAATTAGGGAAAGACTGGCAGAAGTTTTTTAGGAGGACGATCCCATAGGAAGACCAGCAGTCTTAATTAATCTGGACACCCAGAGATCTTTTAGACACTGAGCCAGGTAGCATACACTAGGGGTAGCAGCCACATTTACAGCAGAGGACTGTCTGGTCTGGCCTCAGTGAGAGAAGATCCACTTAACCCTGCATAGACTTGAAGCCCCAGGAAGTGGGCAGGCTCCCAGGGTAGGCTGGGTGCAGTCTCTTGGAGCCAGGGGAGGAATGGGATGAGTAACTGTCCCAGGGCAGACTGGGAGTGTGAATATGACTGGATAGTAAAAAAAAAAAAGATTAAAGATAATTAATAAAAGATTTACTTAATTTTTAAACAATGTTTCAAATACATAAAATATTAAATTGAATGATCTAGTTACAAGTCCTATTTCTATTTAAAAATTGACCACTTCTTTGAAAGTGTTATACATGTTTTGATTATATTCACCTCTTAAGCCAACTCTTACCTGATCCACTCTCATTTTCTATCTACCCAATTTTGTGTTCCCTTTTTAAAAAAAGTCCTTCAAGACCAACAACTTCTGCTCTCCATATATTACTGGATGATATGACTGAAGTGTGGTGGACTTACCCGAGACTGCTTTTATTAGTTTTAAAAGAATTTCTTACAATGTATTTTGATATTTATCTCCAGCGAACTTGACACTTCCATCAATATTAACCTCCCAACTTTGTGTCCCCCCTTTCTTTAAAAACAATTACCTCACCAAGCCCCATTTCTTCTTCCCATCTACTCCTGGTGTGCTGTCCTTCATCCAACATTGTTAGAACCACCAGGGGCTGAACACTTAGAGAAGGCTGATTTTCCCACCTCTGGAAACCATCAATTGTCAACCACTCCTTGGCCACACGCCCCAGAGCCTCTTCATGCTAGAATAATAATTGGCTTGAAACTTCAGATTTGTAAAAGAAAAACAATCTTTTATAGTTTTCAAGTATCATCTTATAAAAACTACAAAAATAACTTTGAAGTATAGTTGGAAAATTCTTGGAGTAGGACGTTTACTATTGGCTAATTCTGAAGTTTCAGCAGTGTGACTGCCTGACCTCATTTTGTCCAGGGGCAAACATGGCTGGGCAGCACTCAGAGAATATCATGGAATTTTATTTGGGTCCTAACATAGTATCTTCTTATCATATGCATTTCTGTTGATGGTAGCTGTACTGCTGTGGGTGCACGTTGATCGTAATTCATCTCTTTCACAAAAGCTTATCCACTTCCATTTTCTATCTACCTAATTTTGTGTTCTCTTTAAGAAAAAAGTTCACATAAGATCAATTTGTGTTCCCCAAAATACTACTGGATGATATTACTGGATGTGTGGCCTTCCATTGAAGTATAGTTTACTTACTGGGGGACTGCTTTTATTAATTTACTAAGAATTTCATACACTGTATTTTGATCATATTTATTTCCAGAAAACAATCTCAATGCATCTTTGCAGATTCCTTGTCTCATAATATTGTATTTAGGCTTTCTCTCTCTCTCTCTCTCTCTCTCTCTCTCTCTCTCTGTCTCTCTGTTTCTGTCTCTCTCCTCTCTCTGTCTCTTTTTCTCCTCTCTCTGTCTCTCCCTTCCCTCCCTTCCTTCATTCTTTTTTTGTAATTTTATCTTAAATCATGTTTTCCCTCTTTTAACCCTACAAGGTCCTGTGTACTGTATAATGTCTTCCACCTTAGTGATTTACAGGATTCTCAGGTACGTAATTGAATATTTCATTATTGTGCCTTTTCTTGGACTTTCTTCTCTTTGCTTGTTTTGTCCAATTCTCATGTGTTAGTTTTTGTTATATTATTATATTATATTAATTATATTATATTATATTATATTATATTATATTATATTATATTATATTATATTATTAACCCTCAGAAGCCTGTTTGTTTTCTAATGAGCAACAGAAAAGATTTGGCTCAAGATGAGAAGGAAATTGGGTAGGCACTGGGAGGAATAGAGGGAGGAGAAACCTTAATAAGGATACATTATGTGAGAAAATATTTTTTTTTGTTTTTGGTTTTCTTTTCTTTTTTAATTGAATATTTTATTTATTTGGGTTTTAAATGTCACCCCTTTTCCTGGTTTCTCCTATGCAACCCCCTATTCCATCCCCCCATACCCTGCTTCTATGAGGATGCTCGTTTACCAACTCCTCACTCCTGCGTCACTGCCCTAGCATTCCTCTACACTGGGGCATCAAGCCTTCACAGGACCAAAAGGCTCCCGTCCCATTGATGCCAGATAAGGTCCCTTCAGCTCCTTCAGTCCTTCTCCTAACTCCTCCATTGGGGTCCCTGTGTTCTGTGGTTGGCTTTGAGCAGCTGCATCTGTATTGGTCAGGATCTGGCAGAGCCCCTCAGGAGACAGCTGTATCAGGTTCCTGCCCAGAAGTACTTCTTTGCATCACAATAATGTCTGGGTTTATTGTCTGCAGTGGGATGGATCCCCAGGTGGGCAGTCTCTGGATGACCTTTCCTTCAGTCTCTGTTCCACTCTTTGTCCCTGTATTTCCTTTAGATAGGAGCAAAACTGGGTTAAAATTTTGAAGATGGGTGGGTGCCCCCATCCCTCAACCAGGGAGTCATGCCTAACCTCTGGATGTGGTCTCGACAAGTTCTCCCTCCCTTTTGTGGGGTATTTCAGCTGATGTCATCCCCAAGGGGTCCTGGGAGGCTCTTCTTTCCTGTCATCCGAGACTTTCTGGTTGCTGCCCCCAGTTCTCCACCTCCCATTGCTACACACCTCTGTTCAATTTCCTGGCCCTCAGTATATCTTCTCTTCCTCCTCCCATTCCTGATTCTTCCTGGTTTCCCCCTCACTCTCTTCTCTTCCTCCCAAGACCCTCCCACCCTCTATTCCCCTTGATTATTTTGTTCCTCCTTCTAAGGAGGACTGAAGTATCCACTCTTTGGTCTTCCTTCCTCTTGAGCTTCATGTGGTCCATGAGTTGTATCACGGGTGTTCCACACTCTCAGCCTTCTATCCACTTATCTCTGAGTGCATACCACGTGTGTTCTTTTGTGACTGAGTTAACTCACTCCAAATGATATGTTCTAGATCCATCCATTTGCCTGCGAATTTCATGAAATCATTGGTTTTGTTTTGTTTTGTTTTGTTTTCATCCTTCTTTTTGAGCTTCCTGTGCTCTGTGAATTGTAACTTGTTTATTTTGAGCTTTTGGACTAACATCCACTTATCAGTGAGTGCATACCATGTTCGTTCTTTTTTTTATTCGATATATTCTTTATTTACATTTCAAATGATTTCCCCTTTCCAGAATCCCCTCTCCCATAAACCCTCTTCCCTCCCCCTGTTCCCCAATCAACCCCTTCCCACTTCTCTGTCCTGGTATTTCCCTATACTGTTGCACTGAGCCTTTTTAGGACCAGAGGCCTCTCCTTCCTTCTTCTTGGGCATCATTTGATATATGAATTGTTTCCTAGGTATTCCAAGCTTCTGGGTTAATATCCGCTTATCAGTGAGTGCATACCATGTGTGTTCTTTTGGGTCACCTCACTCAGGATGACATTCTCCAGTTCCACCCACTTGCCTAAGAATTTCATGAATTTATTGTTTTTAATAGCTGAGTAGTATTCCATAGTGTAAATATACCACATTTTCTGTATCCATTCCTCTGTTGAGGGACATCTGGGTTCTTTCCAGCTTCTGGTTATTATAAATAGGGCTGCTATGAACATAGTGGAGCATGTATCCTTATTACATGCTAGGGAAACCTCTGGATATATGCCCAGGAGTGGTATAGTGGGGTCCTCTGGTAGTATTATGCCCACTTTTCTGAGGAACCACCAGATTGGAAATCATTGTTTTTAATAGCTGAATAGTATTACATTGTGCAAATGTACCACATTTTCTGTATCCATTCCTCTGCTGAGGGACATAGGAAACAGAAAGGATCCTGTTCCTGGCCATTCCTTGATTCCCATGTCCTGATAGTTTTGGGCAGGTTCCTCTTGGGTCCCACCCAAGGAATTTCAGTAAAAGTGGTGGACTCACCTGTGCTCTCAGGTGTGTCAGCCCTCTTGGGAGTCCAGCTCTCTCCTGGTGTGACTTAGGTATGGAGAGCTGTGACACAGGGTGAGCTCTGGGCAGAGAAGGAAATCAGAAGTGAAAATATTCTTAATAAAAGGAAAAAAGAATTGAAGGGAAAAAGGAAGAACTCAAGAATAGAATTAAATAATTTTTAAATCAATGGAAGTGGAGACTATGTCTGTAGGATAGAACAAAATGATACTGAGAACCTTTCTAGCAAATCAACATTTATATAAAAAAATCAGGATGTTCAATCAAACAGCCTGACACAGAGTCTCAGGAATCAAAGGCAGAACAAACTACAAATTAAGAGGAGTAAAGAAATAGTGAAGAGGGGAAATAAATGAGAAATAAACAACAGCTAAAATTTATTGCAAAAGTCCCAACAAAAATTATAAATTAAACAAATCCTTACCTAGACTAAGACAAAGAAGAATCAAATAAGGGAAATCAGAGATGAAAAGAAATTAGAACATGCCTATCAAAGTACAAAGCATCATTGTTGTTACAAGTACTTGTATTACAAAAGTTGATAAGTTAGAAGAGCAATAAATTCTAAGATACATATATCTTCATAAAACTAAGTCATCAGGAAAAAGAAAGCACACACAGACTAAAGATGAGTAACAATGTTGAATAATAAAATTTTTCCCATCAGGGCTGGAGAGATGGCTCAGCGTTTAAGAGCACTGACTGCTCTTCTGAAGGTCCTAAGTACAAATCCCAGCAACCACATGATGGCTCACAACCATCCATAATGAGATCTGATGCCCTTTTCCAGTGTGTCTGAAGACAGCTACAGTGTATATAATAATATAATAATAAATAAATCTTTAAAAAATTTTCCCATCAAGCAAAAGCCTACCACGAGAGAGTTTCATTGTCAAATGCTAAGAAACATTTAAAGAACTAATATTGATTCTCAGTGGAAGAAAAAAAATCTTCCAAATACATTTTTTTTGTATCTATGTTATGTTAACAACAGCTGAGAGACAAATACAAGATATATGGAAACTATATGCTGATACATTTGAATAACATACATGCAACCTTTACCCCAAACTCAAACCAAATCCAACAGTATGTTGGAAATCTTAAAAGAAAACAGAAGATGGATATTCAAATTAGGATAAAGAATTTAAATCATCCTTGCGTATGATATGATCTTAAATATTAGAACCCTAAACAATGCACCTAGAAAGACCTTCAAACTGATGAACGAAGCAAAGATGGTAGATGCAAGATGGTTCACATACAAGAATCATTAGTATTGCTGTGTGTCATTAGCAAACCACCTGAAACAGAATCAGAACAGCAATCCCATTTACAGGATTGAAGATATTATCTAGGAACACATTTAATGAACAAAGTGGAACACTTCTTCACTAAAAATTATAAAACATCAGTGAAACAGGCAGAGGCCAACATGATCAGCTGTTGACATTTCAGGTCTTTGGACTGCAAATAAATATGGATAAAACGTTCATAAACACTCAAACTGATTTCAGTTCTTGATTTCCACAAAATACCAATGAAGTTCCTCAGAAAATTAAGAAATAAATCCTAACAGTTGTGTGGAATTACAATCCAGCTCCACAAGATCTAAATTGATCCCAATTAAAAATGCCAAATGGTGGTTTCAAATAGTTTCAAAATGTAGTACAAGCTATAATCATAAAAATGGCATGGTGTCTCTGAATACTCAAGACACAATTAGCATATCAAATGATTCCCATGAAGAAGGAAGGAGAGGGCCCTGGTCCTGGAAAGGCTTGATCCAACATTGTAGGGGAGTACCAGGACAGAGAAATGGGAGGGGGGTGATTGGGGAAAGGGTGGAGGGAAGAGGGCTTATGGGACATATGGGGAGGGGGGAACCAGAAAAGGGGAAAGCATTTAGAATGTAAACAAAGAATATAGAAAATTTAAAAAAATGGCATGGTGTTGACAGAAATAAAGACAGCATACTCCAACACTCTGGCTCTGTAGAAATCAATATAGTGTTCACCATATAAAACACATTCAGTTTGTTCCAGTGTCTCTCAAAGTCCTTATTCCAACATATCATCAAATCAGAATTCAAAAATCTCAGTGTAAGCCAGGAAAGATGATGTTAATAGTATATTTTTATTCTATCTCTTGTTCCCTGATACTGAATAATCACTAATCTGCTCTTATCATACGATGATATTAGTGAACTTGATAGTGGTGATGAGCCTCATTTTAAAAGAGATCTAAAAAAACAACAAAAGGAAAAGAACCATTGGTTCAAAGTTTTGAAATACAACCGGGAAGATCCCCCAGAGTCTCGAAACCTAGGAATGTTCCCCTGTGACCCTCAGCTCTTCTCTGGGCTTCTGGTTACACATTTTTTGGAACCCATTCTCCTCACTTCCTGCCAATAGTATTTTGCGAGTCCAATAGCTTTTCATTTTTAACCTCTTTTTAGGATGACTCCATGTTGCTAGTAGTTCTGTAGTTATGGCTATATTAGAACTTCTGGTTCCCCCAGAGCACAGGGATTTAAGCCCTTAGGCAGATCCAAGCTCACATACTACACTGAGACAACCCTTACATGTTTCACTCCTGAAATGGCTGAAGGTCATCACTTTAAACTTCCTGAAGCTCGTCCTTTTTATTGCAAAAAATTTTGAAGCACACTTTTAATGTCTTGTGACTTAATATCCTGTCTTAATTTTCCCCACAATATTTGAATAAAAGTTGACAATTGTCACATTCCACCCTGTTTATCCTGCCACATTTTCAGAAGCAAGAATGACTTTAACAGTTTTAACTACCATTGAGATAAACTGAGAGTTTTCTTAATCATCAAAATCTGGTTATTTGGGGGCTTAAAAATTCTATCACATCTTCCTGAAATGTCATGTTGAAAATAGACAACATTTTCAACAGCTTGCTTGGGAATATAAGACAAATAGTTTCTTATTTACAAATTCTTCTTTCTATATAAATTCAGTATAAGTTTCTGATTTCTGGTTTCTTCCATCAGAGAATAATTAAACTCTTCTCAGTTTTCAGTAATATGTTCCTGATCTTATTTTGAGTTTCTTGAACTGTGTTCTTAACATCAATAGTTCAACTCGCAATATTTTTAGGCAGTTTGTGTTTATCTATCTGAGTCTTTAGATGTCACACATATGTTTGAGCCTTACCTGCTGTCTAATTTGGTATATGCTTACATTTTGTGTCTCTGCTCTGTGTGATACCTCACTCCTGGGACCAAAGTCTGCATTAGTTTTCTATTGCCTTGTAATGAGTACCATACATGAAACAGCTTTAGACAGCATATATTTTGATTTTGAAGAATAGAAGTCTGTGTAGCTAGGGCTTATAGTTAAGGTTTTTCTGAAGCTGAAATGATGGGATCATTTGGAGAAGCAGAAAAACCATTTTAAAACAAATTCTTTTTGGTAGAATTAGTTGTTGTAGCCATAGAACTGGGGTTCTAGTTTCCTCACCTCTTTTTAGGCACAGTCTATTTCCTGTCCCTGAAGGGTGTTTATAGTCACCCCCATTTTATCCTTTTATATTTAGGATGGCAACTAAGGGAAGAAATCCCTTCAGGCTTGGATCTGTTGCACTAAAGGCTTCCCAGCCTTTCTCATCTGCTCGAAACGTGCTTATATGACTCTGTCTTCTCTTTTGAAATGATCTGTGTACCTTACTTAGGTCAAGTGATTTATGTCTTTAATGATATCAGCAAAGATCTTCAAAATAGTAGCTGGTTTATAAGAAAAGATTAAATGTGTGTGTGTGTGTGTGTGTGTGTGTTTTGGGGGTATTATTAGGTTTTGTCTCACTACAATTATTACTAGAGAATTTAAGTAAATGAATTACCTGCTCTGTTGTTTCTCTTTGTAATTAATGTCTTTCAGAAAAGACAGAAATTGAAAAGAGTTATAATGAAGTGTGATTATTCCTAGAGTGTAAATGAGTAAAAGTATTAGAAAAGGCAGAGTAAATAATGGAAGATGTTCTGGATGACTGAATACCTCTAGAAGAAGGGGCAGATCGAGGAGGAAGAAAGAATGGACAGAAGATGGAAAAGCTATGTGAATTCACTAGGAATGATCTCAGGTTTTGAAGGTGTGTACACAGCACAAAAGTGCTCTAGCACAGTGTTTATGAAGATTTGATGCTAGAACTGGTCCTTTGGGCTCGTTTGAAAGTACAGATTCAAGCCACTGCAGGGTGGCTTGAGTTGGAATCACCTTAACAAATGGCTGCAGGCTTCTGTTATTGGGAATCAGGATTGGAAATTAGATTTTGAACACTAGGTCACATTAGGAACACCTGAAGAACTTGGACAGAGTCTATGGAGTCTCTATGTTTGTAAACTAAAATGTAGGGAAAACCAAAACCCAACCCAACCCAAAACAACAACTACAAAAACAAACAAACAAGCAAACAAACAAACAACCCTAGCCATGCTGAATATTCTCCCAACTCACTAATTGCCTCTTGAGTGTTTGCAGAGAACTGGAATACGACATACCCAGAGCCAAAGTTATCTTGGGTTACCTTTAGTTCCCTTAATAGCTATTTGTTTGACTGCTTTTGTATGTAACCTAACATTCTTTTTATAAGCAGGTAAAACTTTAGTGATGTGTCTCAGTACACCATAAATGTCTACCAGCTTTGTCATCAGACTGCATCTGGGGAACCTACAGTCGTCATTTCCTTGCTTTGTGGTAGTCTGCCTATCTCATGTACCCACTAATGTCTTCAGTAAATGCATTGATTTATAACTTTCCTAGTGTCTGTGACCACAAAATATAAGTGTGTCCACTTCTACTATGCGACATGGTCATTTTGGGGCAATTGAATCCATATTCTGGGGCCACAGTCATCCATATTTTGCCCAGAATAAACCATATCATATTCCCTTTTGGGTAAGAACTGTGTATTGCATCAATGCTTTGAACATTTAAAATAAGGCCTTGATCCTGAGAATCAAGTGTCTGTGCACTTTAACTTCCTCCCTCCGTGAGGATATATTGATATACTGCTGTATCTGGGAAGCCACTGGTTAGAAGATGATAGTTTCTACTCGTTGGCAGGAGCTGGAGAATTCTCTCCAATGGTACTTTAGAATCACCCAGAAACTAAAAACTCAAATTACTATATTACAATGGATAGCAGCTGAGAAAACAAGACGTGTACCACATTATTAAAAAACAAAACAAAACAACCCAACCACACGTAAGATATGTTTGGCTTCATAGATCCTCAGAAATGTTATTGTTTCTGTCCTTGAATAATTTTGTTATTGAGTTCCCGTATAAGTACATCTTGGGAATAGTGGTTGAAGCAAGAAAAAAATAAGCCCCTAAGAGTTTCACTGCATGAGCCTGTATGATGGGAAGGCTCCTGTCATTTTCACAGTGACTTGCCTGTTTGTCTGGGGATAGTGGGGTTTCAGGAAACAGAGTTTTGATGATGGTCCTAATTTACCATTGGTTCATTTCTTAGAAAATGAGTTTCTCTACATCATAGTTCTTTGGATAGGCAATAAAACTTGCACGTCCCACATGTACAGAAAGTAAAAATTATAATTTTAATGTATCAGCATCTCAGAATTGCTTTCCTTTGTTTAAACCAACTGCATTGGTCATGGTATTTTTTGTTTTGTTTTGTTTTTAACAGAAAGCAACTCAAAATCAGACTGCCTGAATTAAACAGAAGTAGTTTATTTAAAAGGCATTGAGGAAACAGGGCCAAGCTTCAAGGACCAAACTCAAGGCTTAAAGTGTAGGAACCATGCCAGAATCACACTGTCAAATTTGTCTTGAGGGAATTTGTCTGCAGCTGCCAATAGAGGCTGGCATTTTCCATGCCACAACTTTTCACCTGGAACACAATATTGTAGCCCCTTGGTATTTTGGAAGCTCCTCTCTCAGTAGGAAATGGATCATTTTTTAAAAAAATATTGCCCAGCAAAGGCTTCAAATGAAAAGGGTGCTGAGTTTGAGGACTGCTCCTAATTGTCGTGACATTGTCTACCTTTTCAAGGCAGTTCTTAAATGACAGACAATTACTCAAATACCTGAAGTATGTTCAAACAATGCTGGGATGGGGGGGGGGCAGAAGAAAAATGAATTGCTAATCTACTACCCCCTCATTATCCTTCATTTGTAATGCAAACTAGTATAAACAACATAAATTTTAATGTCCCTACAGCACAGATTTGTTCAGTTTCTAGTGCATGTTCAACATATTAGCAAGTGGAGACAGATTAGAATGGGCTTACAATTTGTTAGGAAACATTGAACATTAATTATTTTAGTATAGTTTGCAAAAGATAATGGATTTATGGACAGAAGATTTTCCCATTAAAGCCATGTAGGGTTGTTAGAAAAAATAATATACCATCTTAAAGATTATTTGCACAAGTTCAATCATGTATAGTAAAATTATGGAAACATATTTATGCTTTACTGTATCTTGCTAAATGTTCAGTGAACACTTGAAGGACAAATTTCTATCCTTTACTTTTGTAATATTCATTATATTTAGTAAATAAACACTCACATGCTAATAGTAAGATTCTAAGTAGCTTTTGCTAGTTGCATTGCTTTGGGAAATGTGTAGTCAGGGTATTCTTAAGTTACCTAACATAGTGTGAGACTAATGCTATAAAATAATGTACACAGTGAAGCATTTATTGTCCTATTCATCAAGAGATTAAGCTTTGCTAATTCAAGATAGAGTTGGGACAAGGTGTTAAAAGAAATTTTAAAACTGAATATTTATAGTTGTCTGTTACTACTGTTGCTGTTCCATTTTAACTACTGAGTTCAGGTATGTTAGCTAGTTGCGATTACAGGTTAGGAACATTTTCTAAGTTTCTGGTGTATACCTGAGATGTCCCTGGGTAGTGCTGTTGTTTGAATGAGCAATGTACCTCGTGTGACTGCTAGACTTGAACACCTGGTCCTCAGTTGGAAGTGCTATTGGCAAAGCAACAGAATCTTTAGGAGTTGCAGCCTTGCTGGAGGAAGGACTTCACTAGGGTTTGAGGATTTGTGACCTGTCCCCACACACTATTCTCTCCCTGCACTCCCTGTGTGCTGACAAAATATAAGTCAGTAACAGACATAATTTAGCACCTCGTTTCTTAGTACTTCTCTGTGACTTAGTGCATTCCCATCTACAGTGCAAAAATTGTAGAAAAACATAGTTTTTGTAATTTTTACAAAAATATATTCAGATCAGAGATTCCCTTCTCTCTCTTACTCTCATATTTTCCACCTCCCCATCCATCCAACTCCATGTCTTCTTTCTCTCTCTTCAGAAGACAATGAGGCAATAATAACAAGAACAACAAACAGAATAAAACAAGCCAAATAAGCAAACAAGCAAAAACCAAAAGAAAAGGCAAGAGAAACATCTATATATGTACCCCCACACACACACTTAAAAAAAAAAAGACAAACTACAAAGCATATGTATAACAAAAGATCAGTAAGGGGCAAGGAGAAGCCCAAACAAAGCAATATAAGATTAAAAAAAAGATCTCCAAGAATACCATTGCCTTCACTTTGTATTGGTCACCTACTGATGATCATAGATCTTTAAAAATTGTAGTTTGTTTACTTCCCCCCTTACCACTACCACTAGGATCCCATCTGGCTGGCTCTATGCATTCTGCCACAGTCTCTATGAGCTCCTATGTGCACCAGTCCTGCTGTGTCTGGAAGACATGGTTTCCTTGGTGTAATCTAGCTTCTCTGGCTCTTTCAGTATTTCTACTTACTCTTCCACTGAGTTTCTGAGTCCTGAAGGGACAGGATTGCTAAAGGCATCCCATTTAGGACTGAGTAGTCCAAGTTCTTTTACCCTTTGTAAATTGACCAGTTGTGGGTCTCTGCTCTTTATGATCTACTGCCGGTAGCTTCTCTCATGATGGCTATGCCAGGGACTGATCTATGCCTATAGAGAATGTCATTAAGACACATTTTATCGCTATGTTCCTTTAGCAGAATAATAGGATTTGATTTCTCCCTTAGATCTCTGGTCTATCTAGTCTCATGTTTTTGGCCACTCAGGAAGCGTGAGGGTTAGACATCATCTCATGGAGTGGGTCTTCAATCCCATCAGATATTTGTTCATCACTTCCATGAGTTTTGTGCCATATTGTACCAGTGTGGCACCACCCAGGTCGCCATTAGAAGTCAAAGGTATTGTGGCTGGGTTAGTGTTTATCTTTCTTCTCTGGTAGCATGCAGAGTATTTTTTTTGTAGCATGAACACCAGTCAGCTCTAGGTAGGCAGCAGCTCAACTTCTCTATGTTCAAAGAGTCATGTAGGTGTTGTTTTCAGCAACAGGGCCTTACTGTCTGTTATTGGACCAAAAAACAGTAGTCTTGGCAATCGCCCTGCTTTGTTTGGGGGGTTTTCATGCAGCTCCTTTGGGTTACAGCTCAATTAAGTGTAATCCTTTTCTGGCAATGGGGGTTCCTCCGTACTCTGGTTACCATGCCTATTCTCCCATGATTGACTGAATCCCTAAATTGTAAAGCAAAATTAATTCATCTTTCTATTATCTGATTCTTGTCAAGTAATTGGCCATACAAGCAATAAAAGCCATGTGGTGATAACTGTTTGGTTTTGTTTGGTGTTGTTTTTTAGTATTCTCTTACTGATACTAAAACACAAAAAGGGGCAATTATTGAGATTTATGTGCTAAAAGTTCACATGACTTTAAGTCTTATTTTGAACAATGAAATATCTGTTCCTTATCCTCATTTTAAAGGTATTTAAAGACATCAGATATTATACCTATTATTACAGAATTCTTTAGAATTTTGAAACTTGATACTAGTCCATGTACCTTCTAAGGCTATACTTTTCATCAGAACTTACTTGTGAGAGAAGTTTATTTCCCAAGACCAAACACATCCCTTAATACTCCAGTCCTGTTACAAACACCAAGGAGCAGCTGATTTCAGTAAAAACACTTTTAAAATGGGGTTTTGGATCAAAACTAAAAAGAAGAGAACATCAGAATGACAAAGTATAATCTCGAACTGTTTTGGCATTTTTTATTTTGTTTTATTTTATTTTATTTTTATGGAAAACAAATTTTGTTCATATAACATATTCTGATTATGGATCACTCTCTCTCCAAACTCTTCCTGGATCCACATTACCTCTTTACTCAACCAAATCCACAGTTTTTCCCTATTATTAGATAACAAGTAGACATCTATGTGTGTATCTATCTATTATGTATGATCTCTGCATATAAAAGAATATAAAATAGCGTAAAACAAAATAAAAGAAACAGAATTGAACAAAACAAACAGAGAAAGGATCCAATGAAAAAGCACAAGAAACCCATTACACAGAGAAACCCATCACACATATTTTCACACACCAAAAAACTATAAAAACACAAAATGGGAAATCATAATATATAAGTAAAAAAACCTCTAAGGTAAAAACCTGCTTAAGAAAGCATTTTATAATCATAAGAGGCAGATGGAGGAAGGAAACTGGGAGAGAGAAGGGAGGGGGAGGGGAGTAGGGATGCTTAGGATCAGGTGTGGCGAAGGACAGAAGAGATGACTAGATGGCCATGAAAATAAATGGAAATCTGCGATTGACAGGGGTGAGGAGGGACGGGCATCTCCAGGATGAGACAGAGGCCTGGGATAAGGGAGGTGCCCAAGAATCAATGAGGTTGTTGACCTTAGCTGTGACTCACAACATTGGGGATATGGAACCTAAAGAAACCACCTCCTGTAGCCAGGCAGGAGCCTCAGTGGAGTGATAGAGATATCAACCCACCCACAAAATTTTCAACTCAAAATTTATCCCGTCTCCTAGAAATGCAGGCATGATGGATGGAGCAGAGGCTGGGGGAATAGCCAACCAATAAATGCCTCATCTTGAGACCCATCCCATGGGTAAAGACCAATCCATGACACTATTAATGATACTCTCTTTTGCTTGCAGACAGAAGCATATTGTTCTCTGAGAGGCTCTACCCAGCAGCTGACTGAGACACAGACATACCACAGCCAAACAGTAGATGGATCTTGGGGACTTAAAGGAGAATGGGAAGAAGGACTGTAGGCCCTGAAGGTGATAGGAACACCACAGAAAGATCAACAGGGTCCAACTAACTTGGACCCTTGGGGCTTTCAGAGTCTGAACCACCAACCAAAGAACATGCACAGTCTGGACCTAGCCCTCCTCACACATATGTAGATGTGTAGTCTGGTCTTCATGTGCGTCCCACACAACTGGAGTGGGGGCTATCCCAAAAGCTGTTGCCTGTATGTGAGATATGATCTTTTAGCTGTGCTGCCATGTCTGGTCTCAGTGGGAAAGGAAGTACCTAGCCTTACAGAGACTTGAAGTATCAGGGTCAGGGGTGGGGTGAGGTGTGCAATCCTAGGGGTCCCCAACCCACTCAGAAGATAAGGGAGCAAGGGAAGGATTGTGGGGAGGGGGGTTAACTGGGAGGAAGGCAGTGAGTAGGATATAAAGTGAAAAAGTAAAATGTTAAATAAAAAAAACATTTTAAGACAGAAAATTCCGAAAATATGATTTATTTTGTGGTGATCTTTTACTGCTGGGACTGTCATTAAGAGAGATATTTATGTAAAAAAACCCCATTTTTTCCTTTGCAAAGGGTAATAAATTGGAGATAGATTGTGGGTTAAGGATGGTGTCCACTTCCACTTTCAGCACTGGGACCTAATCAGAATTAGGTTTGTGCAGGCACTGTGTAGGTTTCCACAGTCTCCGTGAATTCATATGTGTGTCTATTCTGTCATGTCTAGAAGGCCCAGTATCTTTGTGTCTTCCTTCCCCACTGATTTTCACAATCTTTCTTCTTACTCCTCTTCCACAAAGGCCCTAAAACTCTGAGGGGAGGGATTTGATGGAGGTTTCCCATGGTCTACTAAGTGTTCCAAAGTTTCTCACTCTGTGAATTGTGGAGCATCTCTGTAATTGTTCCCAACACCTGCAGGACCTAGTTTCTCTGATGATGGCTGAGCAAGAAACTGATGCATTGAGGATACCAAAACTTATTTGATGTCTTTTTAGTGTTATGCTCCTTTAGAAACAGTAGCACTTGGTTTTCTCGTAGGTCCACAGCCTGTCTAGTCTCAAGTTCTTGACTACCCAAGCAGTACCAGGCATAGATTCCATCTCATGCAGTGGGCTTTTATTCCACTCAGATACTGGCTGGTTACTTCAACGTGTTTGCCGTGGCTGCACCAGTGTGTCTTGGAGGCAGGTCACCTTTGTAGAACAAAGCATTTCTAACTGGGTTTGTATTTGCCATTCTTCTCTGAGCTCATATCGTTCAGTATCATGAACACTTGTCAGTATGGATAGGGGAAGGCTCTAGATAGGTACTATCTGGACTTTTCAGTGTCAATGAGTTTTGTGGGCATTGTCTTCAGCTGTAGAGCCTTACCATCACAAACATGGCAACAGCCTTGGTTGTTTCAACATTTCCATGGGGTACCTTAGGCCAACAACTCAAGTAGGTGTAACCCATTGCTGGCACAGGAAGTTTCATTTGGTGGCAAGAGGTATTTTGTTGGGGCTTTGTCTCCATATTATTGGGTGATTCCAGTTATATTTCTCTCTCTCTCTCTCTCTCTCTCTCTCTCTCTCTCTCTCTCTCTCGATGTATACATCTATCTATCTATCTACCTATCAATCTATCTATCATCTATCTATCTATCTATCTATCTATCTATCTATCTATCTAAGCCTTTACTATATTCGATTTCCATATGAATCCCCAAATAACTCTTAGGGTTAACTGTCTCTCCCTGTATTTCCACCTTAATCTCCCTCTTTATTCCTCTTCCATATTTCATGCTCCTAATATACTTTCCTTATCTCTCCCCGTCCCTTCCTAATTATCTATTTTATCTTACTCTATACCTAACCTCTGTGGTTATGGTGATGGTAGCCTGCTTACTGAATAGTTAAAAGCTAATATACACATATAAATAAATATGTCCTTTTCAGTCTGGGTTACCTCATTCAGGTTTATGTTTTTTCTAGTTCCTTTATTTGTGAATTTTATGATTTCGTTTTTTAGCAGATGAGCCATATTACATTGTATAAATGTATCACATTTTTTGTTTTCAACTTTTTATTGTGAATTTCACATTATGAACCCCAATGCTACTCATCTGCCTCCTGCCCTTACAACCTGTTCCCTTCCTGCCAAAGAAAATAAAAACAAAAATAAAAATAAGCAAAACAAAACAAAGCACTGAAAACATCTCATCATGGAAGCTGTATTGCATCATGTATCATAGTGTGTCCCACAGTATACCCTCCTTTTGTCCATACATCTTTATGTGCAAATGTTCATTGCAATGAGTCAGGCCTTTGGCCTCTGTGACACCATCCATAGTAGATCTTCACCAGGACTCCTCTCTTTTATTCTATTGTTGTCCTGTGTCATGGAAATCCTGCAGCTTTGGATTTACAGGCCCAACCTTTTCACATGTTCCAGCAGTTTATGGAAGTAGTAGATGTTGTGGTAGGTCAACTCAAAACTCTGGATCTGGGCCTGGGTGGTAGTGGAGCTGATCAGCCAACCAGCTCTCTAGCACTGATGTCACCAGGGTAAGCTCTCCAGTACTGTTCCAGCTTGCTTATTCAATTCTGCAGCCATCAAGGGGGCAGGGCCAGCTCTGCCACTTTCATGCCCTTGGGGACTTCATCATGGCCTCAGGTGGCAAGGCTTGCTATTCACAAGAGGTTTTTCCTCTCCACTCCTGAGTCTCCACTTCCATCTTTCTTCATAATGCTCAAACTGTTTTGCTTCTCTTTCTTTCCCATCTGTCCACCACATTTTTGCCATTGTAGTGGCTCCGATGGTCAGGTCACATGGCTGCCAGCCTCTGGTGTTTCCCTCTGCCTGAGCTTGTGGTGTGGAGGCAGGGAAGTCTGTGGGCATTTTTCTTGGCTCTCTGGATGTCTTCCTTTACCTGCATTAAGTAGCAAGTTGGCAGGAGGGCCTCTAGGGTCCACATCACATTTTTAAAATCCATTTATCCATTTTTGGGCATCTAAGCTGTTTCCAATTTCTAGCTATTGTGTACAGAGCAGCAGTGAACACATACATACATACACAAACATACATATATACATACATAAACATACACACATACATAGTGATATCATATGCAAATGAAGGTAGTTTGACCTCTACCTTACCATTTTTATCTGCTTGATCTCCTTCAGTTGCTGTATTATTCTAGCTAAGACTTCAAGGAATATATTGAATACCTAATGAAAAAGTGGCCAATATTGTCTTGTTAATGGTTTTGGTAGAAATGCCTTGAGATTCTCTCGGTTTAGGTTGATGTTGGCTTGCTGTAAATCACTTTTATTATGTTAATCTTATATTTTATCATGTTTAGGTATGTCCCTTGTGCACCTTATCTCTAAGAATTTAATCATGAAGGACATTTTGTTAAAGGACTTCTGCATCTAATAAGACAATCAAGTGGGTTTTATTCTTTCAGTCTGTTTTTCATATGATGGATTATATCTATTAATTTATATTTGTTGAATCATCCCTGAATCTCTGGAATAGAATCTGCTAGATCATGGTGCATAATTTTTTTAAATTGTGTTTTGTACTTTGTTTGTAAGTATTTTATTGAGGACTTTTGTTTCTATGCTCATTAGGGTAATTGATGTAATTCTATTCCATTGCATGGTTTTTATATGGGTTTAAGTGTCAGGATAACTGTGTTCTGCTAAAAAGAATTGGACAGATCTTTGCTCCTGTGACTGAGCAGCCAGGTACAGCCAGGTACGAAGAGATCACCCTAGTATAAGATGGCTTGGGACATGGACCACCAGGGCCCCACCTGCACCCAGGAGCTGGGCAGTGCCACCATAGACATCTGTGTCTATGCACCTAGTCTGCTAGGGGATATCTGCTCTGCAGGGATTTCTGAGATTAGAGGTGAGGCCATCTTCACTCCTGTGACTGAGCAGGCTGTTATAACCAGGAACGCAGAGAACACCCAAGTGTAAGATCACGTGGGACTTGGTCTGCCAGGGCCCCACCTACACCCAGGAGCTGGCAGCCCCACAGAAGTCTGTGCCAGGGGAAAGCCAGTCACCAAGGGGTACTGAGCTAGGCTTGCAGGCACCCAGGACGGACAAGAACCAGCCAGTGACAGCAGGACCAATTAACACCAGACATAACCAGATGGCAAAAGGCAAATGTAGGAATATTACTAACAGAAATCAAGGCAAAATGGCACCACCTGACTCCAATTCTCCCACAATAGCAACTCCTGGATACCCCAGCACACTAGAAAAACAAGATTTGGATTTAAAATCACGGCTCATGATGCTGATGGAGGCCTTCAAGGACATAAATAACTCCCTTAAATAAATACAGGAGAACACAAGTAAACAGGGAGAAGACTTTAAAGAACTAAACGAAAACACAACAAAACAAGTGAAGAAATTGAACAAAACCATCAAGGATCTAAAAATGGAGGTAGAAACAATAAAGAAATCACAAAGGGAAACAACTCTGGACATAGAAAACCCAGGAACGAAGTCAAAAGTCATGGATCCAAGCATCAACAATAGAAAACAAGAGATAGAAGAGAGAATCTCAGATGCAGAAGATACCATAGAAAGCATTAATACAACAGTCAGAAAATGCAAAATGCAAAAAGCTCCTGACCCAAAACATCCAGGAAATCCAGGAAAAAATGAAAAGACCAAGCCTAAGGATTATAGGCATAGATGAGAGTGAAGATTTCCAACTTAAAGGGCCAGTAAATGTCTTCAACAAAATTATAGAAGAAAATTTCTCTAACCTAAAGAAAGAGATGTCCATGAACATACAAGAAGCCTACAGAACTCCAAATAGATTTGACCAGAAAAGAAATTCATCTCATCACATAATAATTAAAACACCAAATGTACCAAACAAAAAAAATATTAAAAGCAGTAAGGGAAAAAGTCAAATAACATATAAAGGTAGACCTATCAGAATTACAGCAGACTTCTCAGCAGAGACTATGAAAACCAGAAGATCCTGGGCAGATGTTCTACAGACCCTAAGGAACACAAAAGCCAACCAAGACTGCTATATTCAGCAAATCTCTCAATTGCCATAGATGGTGAAACCAAGGTATTTCATGACAAAAATAAATTTACACAGTATCTTTCCACTAATCCAGCCCTTCAAAGAATAATGAATGGAAAACACCAACAAAAGAAGGGAAACTACACACTAGAAAAGTCAAGAAATTAATCTTCTTTCAACAAACCCAAAAGAAGATAACCATACAAACATAAAAATTACATCAAAAATAGCAGGAAGCAATAATCACTATTCCTTAATATCTCTTAACATCAATGGACTCAGTTCCCCAATAAAAAGACATAGACTAACAGACTGGATACTTAAACAGGACCTAACATTTTGCTGCATACAGGGAACACATCTCAGTGTCAAAAGCGAAACACTACCTCAGAGTAAAATGCTGGAAAACAGTTTTCCAAGCAAATGGTCCCAGTAAACAAGCCTGAGTAGTCATTCTAATATCCAATAAAATAGACTTCCAACCAAAAGTCAAAAAAAAGTACACAGGACCCTTTGAACTCATCAAAGGAAAAATCTACCAAGAAGAACTCTCAGTTCTCAACATCTATGCTCCAAATACAAGGGCACCCTCATTTGTAAATGAAACTATACTAAAGCTTAACTCACATATCATACCCCACAAAATAATTGTGGGTGACTTCAACAACCCACTCTTCTCAATGGACAGATCAGGGAAACACAAACTAAAAAGAGACACAGTGAAACTAACAGAAGTTTTAGACCAAATGGGTTTAATAGATATCTATAGAACATTTCATCCTAAATCGAAAGAATACCTCTTCTTAGCACCTCATGGTACCTTCTCCAAAAGTGACAATATAATTGGTCACAAAACAGACCTTAACAGATATAAGAAGATGAAACTAATCCCATGCCTTCTATCAGATCACTATGGAGTTCAATAGCAACAAAAACAACAGAAAGCCCACATACACATGGAAGCTGAATAATACTCTACTTAATGATACCTTGGTCAAGGAAGAAATAAGGAAAGAAATCAAAGACGTTTTAGAATTTAATGAAAATGAAGGCACAACATACCCAAATTTATGGGCCACAATGAAAGCAGTGCTAAGAGGAAAACTCAGCTCAGAGTGCCTCCAAAAAGAAGCTGAGAGAGCATACATTAGCAGCTTAACAGCACACCTGAAAGAAGCTAATACACCCAAGAGGAGTAGAAGGCAGGAAATCATCAAAATCAGGGTTAAAATCAGCCAAGGAGAAACAAAAAGAACTATACAAAGAACCAGCAAAACCAGATTTCTTTGAGCAAATCAACCAGATAGATAAACCCTTAGCCAGACTAACCAGATGGCACAGAGAGAGTATCCAAATTAACAAAATCGGTAATGAAAAGGGGAAAATAACAACAGAAACTGAAGAAATTAAAAAAAAAAATCATCAGATCCTACTACAAAAGCCTATACTCAACACAACTGGAAAATCTGGATGAAATGGACAACTTCCTAGACAGATACCAAATACCAAAGCTAAATCAGGATCAGATAGACCATCTAAATGGTCCCATAACCCCTAAAGAAATAGATGTGGTCATTGACAGTCTCCCAACCAAAAAAAAAAAAAAAAAAAAAAAAAAGCACAGGTCCAGATGGTTTTAGTGCAGAATTCTATCAGACCTTCAAAGAATATCTAACACCAATACAATACTCTTCAAACTATTTCACAAAATAGAAACAGAAGGAACATTACCCAACTCATTTTATGAAGCCACAATTTTGCTGATACCAAAACCACACAAAGATACTACAAAGAAAGAGAAATCCATTGATATAATCCACTACATAAACAAACTAAAAGAAAAATACCACATGGTCATTTCATTAGATGCTGAAAATGCATTTGACAAAATTCAGCATCCTTTCATGTTAAAGGTCTTGGAAAGAACAGGAATTCAAGGTCCATACCTAAACATAGTAAAAGCAATATACAGCAAACCAGTAGCCAACATCAAACTAAATGGAGAAACTTGAAGCCATCCCAGTAAAATCAGGGACTAGACAAGGCTGTCCTCTCTCTCCATATTTATTCAATATAGTATTTGAAGTTCTAGCTAGAGCAATTAGACAACAAAGTGAGGTCAAAGGGATACAAATTGGAAAGGAAGAAGTCAAATTATTACTATTTGCAGATGATATGATAGCATACTTAAGCGACACAAAAAACTCCACCAGAGAACTCCTACAGCTGATAAGCAAATTCAGCAAAGTGGCCGGATATAAAATTAACTCAAGGAAATCAGTAGCCTTCCTATACTCAAAGGATAAACATGTTGAGAAAGAAATTAGGGAAATGACACCCTTCATAATAGCCACAAACAATATAAAGTATCTTGGTGTGACTCTTAACAAACACGTGAAAGATCTGTATGACAAGAACTTCAAGTCTCTGAAGAAAGAAATAGAAGAAGACCTCAGAAGATGGAAAAATCTTCCATGCTCTTGGATTGACAGGATTAATATTGTAAAAATGGCCATCATGCCAAAAGCAATGTACGAATTCAATGCAATCCCCATCAAAATTCCAACTCAATTCTTCATAGAGTTAGAAGGAGCAATTCTCAAATTTATCTGAAATAACAAAAAACCCAGGATATTTAAAACTATTCTCAACAGTAAAAGAACTTCTGGGAGAATCAGTATCCCAGACCTCAAGCAGTACTACAGAGCACTAGTGTTAAAAACTGCATGGTATTGGTACAGTTACAGGCAAATAGATCAATGTAATAGAATTGAAGACCGAGAGATGAACCCATGCAACTTATGGTCACTTGATATTTGACAAAGGAGCTAAAACCATCCAGTGGGAACAAGATAGCCCTTTCAACAAATGGTTCAATTGGCAGTTAGCATGCAGAAGAATGTAAATTGATCCATTCTTATCTCCTTGTACTAAGCTCATCTCCAAGTGGATCAAGGACCTCCACATAAAACCAGACACACTGGAGCTAATAGAAAAGAAACTGGGGAAGACCCTTGAGGACATGGGCACAGGGGAAAAGTTCCTGAACAGAACACCAATAGTTTATGCTCTAAGATCAAGAATTGACAAATGGGACCTCATAAAATTACAAAGTTTCTGTAAGCCAAAGGACAATGTCAAAAGGACAAAACGGCAACCAACAAATTGGGAAAAGATCTTTACCAACCCTACATCCAACAGAGGGCTAATATCCAATATACACAAAGAACTCAAGAAGTTAGACTCCAGAGAGCCTAATACCCCTATTAAAAATGGGGATTTTTATCTAAGGAATATTGAATGGCTGAGAAGCACCTAAAGAAATGTTCAACATTCTTAATCATCAGGGAAATGCAAATCAAAACAACCCTGAGATTTCACCTCACACCAGTCAGAACGGCTAAGTTCAAAAATTCAGGAGACAGCAGGTGCTAGTGAGGATATGGAGAAAGGAACACTCCTCCACTGCTGTTGGGATTGCAAGCTGGTACAACCACTTTGGAAATCAGTCTGGTGGTTCCTCAGACAACTGGGCATGATACTACCGGAGGACCCTGTTATAACATTGCTGGGCATATACCTAGAGGATTCCCCAGCATAATAAGGATACAGGTTCCACTATATTTATAGAAGCCCTATTTATAATAGCCAGAAGCTGGAAAGAACCCAGATATCCCTCAATGGAGGAAGGGATAAAGAAAATGTGGTTATGAATTTGACTCTTAGAATCATTTTCATTGTGTCTTAAGTCCATTTTCTTCTTGAATTTATTTGCTTGGAATATCTTCTTCCATTTCTTTTATTTTGATGTGAAATCTATCCTTGATGTTAAGATCTTGTACTGGATGTTTTTTTTTTCTTTCTTTCTTTCTTTCTTTCTTTCTTTCTTTTTTTTTTTTTTTGTGTGTGTGTGTGTGTGTCAACTTGTCTCAGGCTGGGGTTATCACAGAGAAAGGAGCTTCAGTTGGGAAGTGCTTCCATGAGATCCAGCTGTGGGGCATTTTCTCAATTAGTGATCAAGGTGGGAGGGCCCCTTGTGGGTGGTACCATCTCTAGGCTGGTAGTATTTTGATGTATAAGAGAGCAGGCTGAGCAAGCCAGGAGAAGCAAGCCAGTAATAAACATCCCTCCATGGCCTCTGCATCAGGTCCTGACTTGCTTGAGTTCCAGTCCTGACTTCCTTTGGTGATCAACAGCAATGTTTCCACAGTGTAAGCTGAATAAACCCTTTTGTCCCCAACTTGCTTCTTGGTCATGATGTTTGTGCAGGAATAGAAATCCTGACTAAGACAGAGGTATTCCTTGGTTGCAACAAAGTCATGGTTTATTTTATCACATCCATTCATTTGTCTATTGTACAGAGCCATATTGGGGTGTCATGCCAGATGGTAGGAACTTGACATTAGCCAAGGACAAGGGCTTTGGGCAGGAATCTGACATTAGGTCATAATAGGGAAGTAGGTTACAGCAGGAATTTTTATCCTATGGTGGAGTGCTAAGAGTGTACTTGACATTGGTCAAAGTGAACGTCTCCCAGCCTACATTGAGCAAGGATTCCCGTGCTAGTCTGGATCCTGCTAGGTGGAGAAGCTCAGAGTGAAGGTTAAGTTCATTGTTCCTCCAGGTCTACAAATTTCTGAATTAAGCAGGTGACCCACCCAGCTGCCTGAGCAGTAGAGCCAAGGACCGCCAGAAGACTTCCCTAGAACTCAGCCCGAAGTCTTAGGGGAGGGGCTTGCCCAAACTGTTAAAAGGTCTGACCTCCATTAAAGTTGGGGCCTCAATCAGTAAAATATCATCCTGGCTTCGTTCTTTTTGCCCCTTCCCCGTCTATCCCTCAGCTTCTGTTCCAGCAACCCAGTTCGTAGTAGCTGCAGGCAGCTACAGAATACAACAGATATACAACAGTCTATGTCTTCATTTTGGGGAATTGAGACCATTGATGTTGAGAGTTATCAATTAATAATTCCTATTATGTTGTTATATGTTGTAGGTCCAGACACCACCCCATTTGATTTGCTTGTGTGAGATTATTTATTCTTTTTTTGTTTGTTTGATTAATTTCTTCAGGTTGAAATTTACTCCTGGCACCTTTGTTAGAGCCAGATTTCTGGATAAATACTGCTTAAATTTGTTTTAGAGTGTCTTTATCCTGTGACTGAAAGTTTTGCTCAATATAGCAGTTGGTGCTGGCATCTCTGGTCTCTTAGTTTGTTGAACTTTTGTACAGGCACTTCTTCAGTGAGAAGCTAGATGTTGTTCTAATAGGTCTGCTTTTATATGTTACCTGGTCATTTTTTCCCTTGTAGCTTTTAATATTCTAACTTTATTCTCTACGTTAGTATTTTGGTTGTTATGTGCTGAGGTGACGTTGTTTTATACCCCAGTCTATTTGGTGTTCAGTATGCTTTTTGTACCTTTATTGAAACCTTCCTTCTTTACGTTAGGGAAAGTGTCATGATGATTTTGTTGAAAAAAATTTTCTGCACCTTCGACTTGGATTTCTTCTTCATCTTTTTTCTGTCTTCCACATATTTGGCCTTTTCAGGGAGTATTATTAGTTCTAATAAAAATAATGAAAGTATATTGAACTCAAGTTCAAAGTATACTTTGAACCGAAGTATATGAGTCCTCTACTAATGTAGAGAACAAAGTTAGAATATTAAATATGAGTTTTAAAATGCATTTGGATTAATAGAGAATTGCGCGTGAAGAAAAGAGGGACAATGTACATGAATGTAAATCAACAGCACCGAGGAAAAGTATAAACACAACCTCAATGAACTAAAAGATTATAGTAAACTGGGTGACATACAGTTAGAATCCCAAAGACACATAAGTAGAACAGAGGAATATGGTAATAACCAAGAATTTTCAAACTTATAGAATGGTGCCAGGACTAAAAAGTGGGTGGCTGAGTCCCAAGGACTGCTGGATACTTTGGATTAAAGATTTTCTTTAATGGAGGAATCTCTTTCTCATATCCTGCCTGCCAGGTCTGAGATTATCTCTTCTATGTTTTGTATTCTATAGGCTAGGCTTACCTCTGAGATGTTTGTTTAACTTACCACATTTTCCCCTTCCAGTCTCATGTATGGTGGTGTTGTCATCAGTGATTCTATCACATCTTGATCTGTTTTTATTTCCCTGTGTTTTCTGTGTGTGAGGTTTCTTTAAAGGATTTATTCAGATCCTCTCTAAGATCTTTAACGCTTTTCATAACAGCTAGTTTGAAATCCTCGCCTTCAGGCTTCAGCTTCATTGCCCTCTGCAGGAGAGTTTCTGGGTTGTGGTGGTGACATATTGTCTTGAGTTTTTATGATTGTGTTTTGTACTAGTGTCCAGGAACCTAGGTTTAGGATAATTGTGATTCTAGGTGCTGATATCTAGCCTTTGCTTTGTTGCTTGTGCGGTCTGTTGATTTGTTTCTATTGTCTCATCTGAAGCCTTTTAAGTAGGGCTTCTAGGTTCTTACCGGATGAAGCTATTTGGTGCTCCAGATAGAACATGTTTCTAGGTATTGAGGCTTGACACAAAGAAATTTGGATGAGCTAGAAGAAAAGGGTTGAAATCACAGAGGGAGACAGGCTCTAGCAAGTGATCTGCTGTAGGTTTAGGGATATGATTGGGAAATTTGAAATGGACAGAAGGGAGAATGTAGATCACTTCCCTGATTCCCAGGACAGTTTGGCAGTGCATTCTCAGGTACAGCATACCTTTGGGTAACTGAGATGAGAGGGATGGGATGTGTGTGTGTGTGTGTGTGTGTGTGTGTGTGTGGTGGGGAATGTCAATGCAGCAATGAGGATCTAGTGGCATGAAAGTTGTTTGAGTAACCAACTAGCGTCTGGTTGGATTTTACGTCCGCTCTATGAGATGAAATTCGTACCCAACACTTCTCAGATGGCTAAGAACTGGAAACAAGATAGGTCATGGACCTAGGAGAAAAGCAATAGTACTGTTTCTCATACCACAGAAACAGCAATAAAATGACTCTTAATGACATTCTGCTACAATCATAGATCAGTTTCTCATTTAGCCATTAATAGAGTAGCTTTTTCCTTCAGTAGATGGGAATAAATACAGAAATTCACTACTGAAACAGTTTGTTTCAGTTAAAGAGTCATGGTTACAGTCCACAGAGGCAGGGAGGTCACTGCCTTAGGAGTCACAGGAAGTTACACATGGCAGGCCTCATTGTGTCTGAAACCAAGAAGTGATGAATAATTTTGCTAAACTCACTCTCTCTTTTTTATGCATATGAGGACCTCAAGTAGGGAATTGTGCCACTCAAAGTGGGCAAGCTGACCTCAGTTAACCAAATCAAGATAATCTTCTAAGGGTGTGTGCAGAGGTCAATGGCCTAGGTGATTTTAGAGCTCACCAAGTTGACAATTGAGATTAACCATCATATAGAGTATCTTTTGCTTTATTGTTTTAAAAATTATTACCTTTTACTTTTTGTTTGGTTTTTAGCAGTTTGGCTGTTATGCATTTGCCTCTTTTCTGCTTTTATCATTTAGAATGCTTTCTTTCCTTTTTGATAAAATTCTCACCATTTTGCCTGGGCTGGTTTGTATTTCTTGACTCAAGCAGTCCTTGTGACTCAGCCTCCAACTTTTTATATGCCCTGTTGAGTCCTAGTACACTTCTATAAGTTTAAAAATTCTTGGTTATTACTTTTTCCCCATGTTCTACCTATGTCCCTCTGGGATTCTAACTGTATATTATTCAGCTAGCTTACTACAATCTTTTAGCTCTTTGCGATAGTGTTTATACTTTTCCTTTGTGCCGTAGACTTCTGTTCATGTACATTGTTTCATTTTTCTTCACAGTCAATTCTCTATTAATCTAAATATATTTTAAAACTCATAGACTTCAGTACAAAATTTTTCATTATTTTTATTAGAACTAAAAATACCCCAGAAACTTTTCATTGTTTAGTTACTATTTTATTTTAGTGTTCATTTTCATATTTATTTTTAATTTTAATTATTGTATATATTTCTATAATTTCCTTGATGGACATATGTTGTAAAATTTCTTATATGTAAGGATGACATGTAAACTGTTTATAGCCCTGCTTCTTCTTAATTCTTATTTTTAACTGAGGATTCATATTACCCATTTCATTGGATGCTAAAGAATAAGCATTCATGATGTTGTACTCTGAAGAGTGTTTGTTTCTACTTGGTAGTTAAGTCAGTGACAAATCATCTGATTCTGGGGAAACTTAATTTATGGTCTTAGCCTTCATTTGTAGGCTGATTTGCCTTACAAGGCTTTTGAGATAGAGAGATTCTCTTTAACCTGATCCAATTAAAAGCTGCTTTCTAAATCTGTATTTCAGAAAAAGGCAGTGTTGAAGTCACCCACAATTATTGTGTTAGGTGCAATGTGTGCTTTGAGCTTTAGTAAAGTTTCTTTTATGAATGAGGTTACCCTTGCATTTGGAACATAGATGTTCAGGATTGAGAGTTCTTCTTGTTGTATTTTTCCTTTGACCAGCAAGAAGTGTCCCTCATAGTCTCTTTTGATGACTTTGGGTTGAAAGTCAATTTTATCTGATATTAGAATGGCTACTCCAGCTTGTTTCCTGAGACCATTTGCTTGTAAAATTGTCTTCCAGTCTTTTACTCTAAGGTAGTGTTTGTCTTTGACACTGAGGTGTGTTTCCTGTATGCAGGAATGTAGGGTCCTGTTTACGTATCTAGTTGGTTAGTCTATGTCTTTTTATTGGGGCATTGAGCCCATTGATGTTAAGAGATATTAAGGAATATTGATTATTACTTCCTATCATTTTTGATGTTATTTTTTAAATTTGATTGGTTATCTTCTTTTGGGGTTGATGAAAGAAGGTTACTATCTTGCTTTTTCCAGGGTGAAGTTTCCCTCTTTGTATTGGTGTTTTCCTCCTATTATCCTTTGTAGGGCTGGGCTTGTAGATAGATATTGGGTAAACTTGGTTTTGTCATGGAATTCATAGCAGCCTTATTTATAATAGCCAGAAGCTGGAAAGAACCCAGATGTCCCTCAAAGGAGGAATGGATATAGAAAATGTGGTATATTTACACAATGGAATACTACTCAGCAATTAGAAACAATGAATTCACAAATTTTAGGCGAATGGTTTGATCTGGAAAATATCATCCTAAGTGAGGTAACCCAATCACAAAAGAATACACATGGAATGTAATCTCTGATAAGTGGATATTAATTGGCTCAGAAGCTCTGAATACCCAAGGCACAAATCGCATAACAAATGACTCCCATGAAGAAGTATGGAGAGGGTCCTGATCCTGGAAAGGATTGATCTAGCATTGGAGGGGAATATAAGGACAGAGAAAAAGGAGGGAGGTAATTGGAGAATGGATGGAGAGAAGAAGGTTTATGGGACATATGGGGGGGTGGATCTGGGAAAGGGGAAATCATTTGGAATATAAACAAAGAACATAGAAAATAAAAATATTAAAAAAAAAAAAAAAAGAAAAAGGCAACCAAATTCTCAGCTTGATTTCTTCAGATCTCTACCTGGGCTCTAAAACTTAGAATTGCCTCAAAAGTTTCCTTGGTGTTTGTACACAAGGTTAGGCCAGACCTGATGTGCCTGCTCCAAGCTAAGATTTTTCTTTCTAATTTATATATAGTTAAACAACATGTTGGCCTCTGATCCTTGGCCAAACAATACTACCATTTTCTGTTTGAAAAAGAAAATTTCTTTTTGTATCCATGTGCTATACACTCTGGGGAGTCTCCTTCAGGGAAAATACAATAAAATGTATTTTATTTTGAGGGGGATATAGATACTTTTTTTTTTTTACTTTGCTTCTTCCTTTAACATATGAAATACTACATTTCTGTGAGACCCAAAGGATGCCTAAGGTCATAAAATTGTTAGAACCAGGATGTAAATTGTGTCTAAACCTGGGAATTGTTAGATTTTAACAGTAATTGGGTTACTTACTTTTCATGTTATTGCACATTTTTGTAGTGTGAAGACTTTCTTTTCTCTTTGGTTATATTTGTCTTGGATTTTGGAGAACAACAAAAAAATTGTGTTTTTATTACATATTTTGTTGCAAACTTAATTTTTTTGTTTCCATGTTAAACTTTGGCAGTGAAACTAATAACACTAAAATAAAAGCTCCTCAGGGAGAAAAATGTCATTGGAAGAGCAAGTGTCCAGATGATGACTGCACAGCTGGAAGCAGTTCTCATTGCAAGGCATGCTAATTTTGAGTGGGTGAAGCTACTTCATCAGGGTTGGTAAAGAGCCACACTATTACTTGCTCTGTTAAATATGTTGTGTCAAAAAAGGGTTACTGTTGGGTAGTAGTATTTCTCAGTTTAGTGGAAGAAAGATCTTTGTGGTTTTAAGGTGGATTTTAGAAGCAACAATTAATGGGAAGTCCAAAGAACTGAGGTAGGAGCTGAAGTGTCCAGTCCTACTTGTTGTTGATTTTTCAGTGTTTAAGTTATTAGCTTGAATTATGGCTCCCTCTAGTTACACATCTCCCTTACATTTTGTTCACAAGTGGCATTGAACAAAGTGTTATCTAAATAAAGATATGAAATTTACTGTAAGTATTCACTAATGACCCCTTCTCAGTTCTTCTTCCTAAATAGCTAAGATTGCATTTGCTCACTATCTATTGGACATAGTGCTTCAGCCACCACTAAAACCATTTGACATTCAACATATTTTATATTAAATCAAAATAAAAGAGTGCCAAAAAAGCTAATAATTCTAGACAGTTGAAATATTACAACATTAAAGGTAATGGAAAATCAACATGAACTATTTATTTATTTATTTATTTATTTATTTATTTATTTATTTATTTATTGTCTTGACCCCAGTTACGCTCTCCCTCCTCTCCACCTAGTACCTCCCCTACCTCCACTTTTTCCCACCCCCACCCTACTTTTTTTTCTCTTCAGTAAAGGGCAGGCCTCCCATTGATATCAACCAGCTATGAAATATGAAGTTGCAGTAGGACTATGCACCTCCTCTCCTATTAAGGCTAGATGAGACAACAATGTGGGGAAAGGGTCCCAAAGGCAGACAACAATCAGAGACGGCCTCTGTTCTTACTGTTATGTGTCCCATGAGAAGATCAAGCTACATAACTGTAACATCCATGCAGAGGGCGTAGATTAATCCCACTATCATGAATTTAAATAGTTTCAAAAATGAGCATAGAACATTTAAATACCATTTCAACATTTTTTTCTTTTGATACATAGTTTTCCTACATAGTCCTGCCTGTTCTGGCTGTTCTAGGGCTTACTATGTAGACCATGCTGGCCTTTTCTCCACCCCCACCCCCCAACCCCATGTTCTGTGATAAAAGCCATGAACCACTATCACCATACCTGGATCATTTTACTTTCCAATTGGCACGGATATACATTTTATTTAAATATTTCCTAATGACAATGGGTGGCAGATATATTTTATTTAGTACTAAATATTTAATCTATAATAAAAACTTAGCTAAGAATAATAAAATTAGCCAACACATATTCACAGGTTTTATTTAACTTGTTTACTTGTCTTATTATCTTGCATGCTTTATCATGTCAATTCTAATTTGGGTGGATATGTGCCAAGAGTGCATTAGAACACATTGCTAGTCACAGACACTTGAATATATTTGTATGAATACACTTGCATATTGTAGCTCTTAACTTTCTGTGAAATGACTTCTATTTTCAGTTTATGACCACATTTGCTATTGAAGGAGATTTAAATTGGAAGTTAGGTGACTTCTAGCTTTTTTAGGGTTCCCTTTAGCTCTCTAGAGTCTATGCCAATGTTTCAAGGCTCATATAGGAGTGCCAGTATGGATGTTGGGTCTTATCTTTCATTATTGTTCTAGCAAAGGCATCTGTGCTCTGAGAAAGATGATTCTTTTCAGATTGATTATTTTTTGCCACACTTGGAAAAGTAGGATCATTTGAAAGGCTGCCACTCTGCCCAGGCAAACATAATTTTTTTTTTATCTTGCTTATAAATATGTTCTGTCTTCTCTAATAAATGTCAAACTTCAATTTTCTTGTCTTTCCATACCTTCTCTCCTTCTCTTCATTCCTTATTCCTTTTCCTTCCTTTCTTCTCCTTTCCTTTCTATTGGTTTTTGCGAGGAGGTTGAATGTCTTGTCTACAAAATTGGTACTGGGTTGAAGACAGTAGTAATAGTGGAAAACAGGGATGGAGTGTTGGTTAATTATTTCCATCCTTCTCTTCTCACTTCCTGCATCTTTTTTTATTCGATGTATTCTTTATTTACATTTCAAATGATTTCCCATTTTCTGGGTCCCCACTCCCTGCAACTCCCATAAGCCCTCTTCCCTCCCCCTGTTCCTCCATCAACTCCTTCCCACTTCCCTATTCCACTTCCTGCATCTTAACAAACTCTACTAAGGTTTACAATACTTTGGACCAGCTCTGATGCAAACAAAGGATAGATAAATGATAAAATCCCTAGGCATTAAAAGACAGAAAAAAGAATGGATGGCAGAAGAGAGGAAGTTCTCAGATAACAGAACAGTGAGGGAAAAGGAGTTCCCATGAAAGGGGAATTTAGGATTCAGTCTTGAGAATGTGGATGGATCCAATGGTTTCCTGTGTTGAAATATGTATACATGTACAGTTAGTAGAAGCCTAGTAAAACATGGATTCCAATGTGCTGAAGTGTGAATGTGACTAATGAAATATGATATGTGGGGACTGAGTAAGCACCAAATGATCAGTGTCTCAGATGTTCTGATTTCTTTAGTGTTTTTGACCATGTAAAGGTCTGTCAGGAGGATCACAAATCAAACCCATCTATTAGAAAGACTGCTCTAACCATCACCTGCCCTTCCAGAAATATCTCCATGGGATAATAACTTGGGATATTGAACATTTGAATCCCTAAGTCATTTGAGGTATTTCTAAATTAATATCAAAAGTTACCAACTTTGTGTGTAAAGCCAGTGGGGTCTTTATTTGATATTGTAGTATAGGTCACATCATATATAAGTCACGAATATAGTTTAGAGAGGAAGATATTATTGTTTTGAATTACCATTCTAGGACACGAATTGTGTCTAAAAACTGTTTGCTACAAAACCTATTTTCTCTAAAAGTGATATATCTTGGTGGATTTGTTTTAAAATTATAAATCATATCCTGTATGACAAGTTCTTGACAGGGACGTTAAATGCTAAATTGTTAGGTATGTCTTACAATGAAAAACGACTTGTGATGAAAAAAATATAGTAGAATTATGTAGTAGTAAAGAAACATGATACCATTAGAAAAAGTAAAAGGTTCATTAATAACCTTTTTGTGGCATGTCTGTGCCATAAAAAGAGGTTTCTCAAGGTTTGGAGGTGACTCAGATAGAAGAGCCTTCTTATAAGTAGAACTTGATATAGATATAAATCTTCTCTGGTTCCCTGCAGGTCCATACCCAGTGTAGAATGTAGAGAGGTCCTATCTAAAAACTTACTTTGCTTTTATTTGTTGTGGCTGTTGTCTGTATCTGAAGAGTCATAGTTTAGGAGATTTCAGTGCTTTTTTGTTTTGTTTTGTTTTGGTTTCTATAGATATTTTAGACACTTCAATCAATTTAAAAGAGACAATAATTATGCTAGGAATTAGTGCTTTATTTTTCTGAAGAGTAATTTAGAGGGGATGATGAGATCATGGTGTTCTTTTTTTTAAATGAAATTAATAACATTTATTTTGAAATTTACATCTCAGTTTTGACATTTCTTTAAGTCATCAAAATAATTTATAATAGATAAATGCCTCTTAAATACACATGACATCTTCTGAGGCTAAAAGTAAGAAGCACTCAACCAGTTTTTAAAATCTATTTGGAACATTAAACACGATAGAAGTAGAAAAAAAACTCTTATAATGTCTTCTATGAAAGGAAATTGTGACAGGTTCCTGATTATAACATAAGCCACTATTGGGTCTTTTGTACCCTTATAGTAATCTGTAATTTTTACTTTTCCATCACAAAACTTAACATTATTATTTCTTTAATTATTTTTCTATATTCTTTGTTTACATTATGATTAACATTATTTTTGATGTTTTGATAAACATTTCCTTCCTTAGTAACTTAAGAACTCTGTGATGATGTATTGCTATTTAGCAATATCTCCCTTAGCACTGACACAATGGGTAACCTGTAGTAGCTGCTTGGAGGTCTTATTTAACAAATGGGTAAAAATATTTAAAAGAAGGATGATCTTTAATCTTAAACCTATTTATTGTAAAATTTTGTTAGTATTTTTAACGTTTGATCTCTTACAGTAAGGTAGGAACCAAATGAGTCTAAGTAAAAACCTGAAGTCACCTCAATTTAAAAGTCTCTCTCCCTTCATTTAACTTGAGTATTTGAATGCATAGCACTACCCCAAGAGTAGGGTAGTCAAGGTTCACAATCCTTATAAGAACACTCCCAGGCAGGAAAACATTAGTGTTCACTGTTAGCATTTTTTGTCTAGGCTCTGGCCCACAGTTACCTGGTAACAGCCAGGTATGCCTGACACACTATAAAAGGGGCTGCCTGCCCCCTTCCTCACTCTCTTGCTTTCTTCCCCTTCTGTTTCTTCTCTCCCCATTCCCCTCCCCCTTCTCACTCCATTGTTTATGGCTGGCCTCTTCTCTGTCTCTCTGTATGTTTGTGTCTCTGTCTCTGTCTGTGTCTCTGTGTCTTTCTGTCTGTCTGACTCTGTCTCTGTCTCTACTATCCTCTCAACTCCCCTCCACATGACCTACAAAAAAACCTCTATTCTATTCTCTACCAGTCATGTGGTGTGTCTGGTACCTCAGGGCGAAGGAATACCTCAGCATGGGCCTGCAGGGGCAACCCCCCCCCCAATACCATGCCTCTACCAAAACATATCCTTGGTTTCTTTTTCTTTTTTGTAAAACACCACAGTGACTGTTTTATGTAAAAGCATCATAGAAATCAATTTTGTTGGGTAGGCTTTGCTTTTAGGGTGATCTTCATGAGAGTTAAGCCAACTTAGGTATGAAATGACAAGGTACATTCTTCCCTTAGAATGGGGCAAGTACAATATCATCTAGTGAGCCAAAGCATATCTTCTGGGCTGAAGTACCTAGGCTTAGAAGTTTACTCACACCATTCACTCACTGTTGTGGCTTGCGTAAAACTATAGATCTGAGAATAGAGTTGTTATCTGTAGCACAGAACTAAAGCTCCTATTTCATGTTTAATGATGATTACATTAGTAACTACATGCCAAACTTCTAGGTAGCTGGCACATGTCATGTATTAAACACCAGCTCATTCCAGCACTGTTCTGTTTTCTTTGTGTTTACTTGTCCTTTGTATTAAGGTCTTGTAGCCATCCATAGATCATGGAGAACTGAGTTTACCTGAATGAAGGCTGGAAATGAAAAGGACAGTGTGCAAGAGAAGGATGCAGCCAAGACAAGATTCTGATTAAGGCTCAAAGTTTAATTCTGCAGCTCCAGCTTATAAAGGGAAAAACCACAAAAGCCATCCTTTGTTTCAGCTGGATTATGTTGCAAAGCAAGCTCAGCAGGCAGTCTATTCTTCTAAGTTCCTGTAGGAAATTGCAGGTGCAGCAAGGTGGCTGATTCCACCTGGGTTGGTAAACCCTTTGTGGAAAGCACTCAAGGCCTGTTCAGCCTGCTCAAGGCTGGGGAAGGCACAAGGTCTAGAAATAAGAATTCCATTCCTGCATAGAAATTCTTGTACATTTCTTTTTGCTGATATTTTTCAAAGGTTTCATAAAAATGATGAACCACAAGAGGCTCTGTAAAATGGGGCATGTTGTCGAGATAATGTAGTCTCTTGTGAGCTTGTGACCTCAGCTGCTCACAAACCACCTGCTCTCTGGTGTATCTCTTAGCCATGGATGACTCAATTTCTTCACATGAGATGGAGATAACAAAAGTTCTCACTTTACAAGGTTTTGGTAAGCTTTAATAAACAAAGACTTATATAGACCACAGATTGATTCCAGATACATGATGGTTGTTACTAGCAACTCATGACTTCTCAGTAGATAGATAGAAAGCACTTTGAAAGATGGACTGGAATGAATATACCTGCCTTTGTGTTGAGCCTATAACAACTGTGGATTACATACATGCTTAGTGACAGATGGGCTATTCAGCATACCTAAGGAAGTCTTCATTATAAATCTGTCATGATTTATATTTCAATAGCTTTTTCTCTGGTTTGAGTTTATTAAATCTAGTACTCAGTACCTCATTCAGATGTATTACATGTTCTTGGTGATATAGATTTGATGGAAGAAAATTTGTAATTCTAAGTAGTCACCTAAATGTTATAGCATATTCATTCCCAAACTTACTATCTTTTCTTAAAGACTAGACTAGAAAGCAAATCTCAGATGAGTGGTGACTCACCCAACCAAATGTTTTATATTCAAAGTAAATAATGTGCTTTGAAAAAAAGATTCAAATTTTAGGGCAATCTTTAAAAAAAATTGCAATCTCTGTTTCTGGGTAGTCTCTTTCAAAGATGAAAAACCATATAATTAGGAGATAGGCTTCAATTTCCCAAAATAATCTTTAGTGACTGTTAGATTGAAGAATTTAATTAATGAATGCATAATAATTTAGAATTATAATTTGCCTAATATTGGCTCTTTAGAACAAGCAGTGATTACCAGCTTATGTTCTAAATCTCACACAGCTGTTCATTCACAGTCTGCTTAGGATCCAAGCCAAAAATGCTAATTTCTTAAAAATGTTTTTGCCTTTGTATGTGTGTCTATGCATATCAAACATGCAGCTCAAGTTACATTTTCCACTTTTAAAATGAGCCAACAGTCATAAAATTTAATTGAAAGAGGTCAGTATACAAAATGTTTCCCTATAGAAACCTAAAAACTATGGCTACTTATGTACTTAAACACAATATAAATAATTCACAATAGAGAATCTGACTACTGTAACAGTCCAAATAGTGCTAAACAAAAGCTAGTTATTTTTGCATGTGAGGCAGTATACATAGCAGTTAAAAACTGAGGTTGACTAAAGAACATACATGAGCCAGACCTAGACTTCTCTGCACACATGTAGCAGATGTGTAGCACACATGTAGCAGATGTGTAGCTTAGTCTTCATGTGGGTCCTGAACATTTGGAACAGGGGCTGTCCTAAAAGCTGTTGCCTGTATATGTTCTTCTAGCTGTACTGCCTTGTCTGGCCTCAATGGAAGAGGAAGTACCTAGCCTTTCAGAGACATGAAATGCCAGGGTTTAGGGATACGTAGAAGAGGGTCCCACCTGCTCAGAGGATAAGGGAAGGGAGGATGAGGAAAGATTGTTGGAGGGGTGACCAGTGACTGGGAGGTGGGGGTCAGTGAACA